>NC_046362.1:1960852-2227975 GCF_011125445.2 Fundulus heteroclitus | reverse complement strand
CTCTGAACTGCTTGAAGTCAGCAAATCTGTTGATGCCATTTTTGTTGTAAATCTTGTTAGATAGAGAAAGATTCCTTGAAACTTCAGAGCTCCTAAACCTTTGGCCATTCTTGTTTGCTCTATGTCCTCCAAACTTTTGGGGACACTTGAAGCCATTGGACCTGTTTCTGTTGGTCCTACCTTGGCCTCTTGACTGCACCACATTTCCTCTGAACCTTGTCTGGTTCCATAAGAGAAAATTATTTTTATTCAACAAAGAGATTTGTTTCTGATAGAAAATGAGCTAGGCATCCCTGTAATGATACTAAAGCAGCAATATAAAGCATAAATTTGAAAGCAATTGTTTATTTGCTTTTACACATTTTATTAAATATGTAATGTCTTATTAATTATTTATACCCTTCTCAATTACTAAGAAAAATAATCTTCATCAAGATTACAACCACCTTGCTCTATATATGTCGATTTAATTAAATTTTTTTTTTATAAAGTGCCGATTCATGATACATGTCATCTCAAGGCACTTTACAAAGTCAAATTAAATCAAATCATACAAATTGGTCAAATGGTTTCCTATCTAATAAAACCCAGCAGATTGCATCAAGTCTTGACAAGCTGCATTCACACCTCCTGAAAGAGTGTAGAGCCACAAGGACAGTTGTCTGCATTGTCCATGGCTTTGCAGCAATCCCTCATAATGAGCAAGCAAGAAGTGAAGGTGGAGAGGAAAAACTCCCCTTTAACGGAAAGTAAAAACCTCCAGCAGAACCAGGCTCAGTATGAACGGTCATCTGCCTTGACCGACTGTGGGTTACAGAAGACAGAGCAGAGACACAAAAAAAAAAAGAACACAGAAGCACACATTAATCCAGGAATCATTTATATTATATGGTAATAGCGTATATGTATACATATATAGATATATATATGATATTATATATATATATTCATATATATATATATATATATATACTATATATATAATTATATTGTGTGTGTGTGTGTGTGTGTGTACATATACATACATAATTGCTGATCAGCTTTGTACATGTTTCCACTGGTATTTTGAAGATTTATATGTATTGATGAGCTCCAGTCTTTGAGGTTGGAAGGTTTCCTAACCATCACCCTTATCTCTAACTCTCTCCTCAGATTCTCTCTCAGATTTAAAAGGGGACTCTGGCTGGGCAATGCCCCATGAGGCTATGCAGGCCCCCAGCCAGGAACAACATGAACAAAATACACTAATGTCATGTGTGTGCACATGAAGACAGGAAAATGTATGTATCCCTCAGTCATTGCGTGAGTTTTCAGAGCAGTATGCATGCGTACTGCTTAAAAGCTGCCACAACATAAAAACCTTTGAGATCCCAGAATATAAAATGTTTCTATGGAGAAATAATGAAGTTCAACAGTTGCTTGAGGTAACTTTCAATTATTTCCATGCCCAGCTGTGGTTATTGTCAGAAAAGTCAGCAGCCAAAACGGTTCCATCCGCAATATCTTTCCTTCTTCTGTGGTTTTAAAAATTGTAGGTGGCCGTAATGTTGTGCTTATGGATTCATTACTACTGATTGCTGTTATACTACATGTTAACCAGGGATTTCTTGGAATATCTCCCTGTTTACACAACAACAGAAACAGCAATCTTTTCAAACAATTTCGCTCTGAAATAAACTGTGCAGTTGTAAGAACAAATATTTTTGCATTGTTAAGTTAATGAACGCAACAGAAACTGTTCTGTTTTCACCAGTAAACGCTGTCATGTAAACAGAAGCGGTATGTCCCTGTTCTTCTTTCCTTTTCAGCAGCTGGTGAATCTGGTGGAGCTCTGCTGAAGGGTCCCCCTCGTTACTCCATAATGACAGGCCATAGGCAGTATGCATTTTTTGTTAAGAAATTATTTGTGGTTGGGGCTTAGAGCTGGTAAACCCTTTAGTATTTAATTTGTTTCTGGAGAAAAATACACTTTCAGCCCCATTAGCATCCCATCTATAACAGAATAGAATGACTTTAGGTCATCTATGCTCTCTGCACCTTTTCTTTCTATTGAGACGTTCACAATAAAATGCTCCAGCTGTTTGGCTTTTACGGTCTGCCTTTTCTTTCTATGTATAGTCCCTCTTGCTATTCTTGTGTTGATAGAAAGATCATCTGCTTCTTTTCTGAGTGGCTACCATTTTTCGTCTGTGCATTTTTTTTGCTATGGCAGTAATTACAGCATAAGCCAGGTAATTTGTTGTTACTAGATCTAAATTAGGAGAAATGAATCAGACACGAATTTAACAAAAATGTTAAGAGAACGGAAAGACTTATCATTTATGTGCACAGAGCATTAGTTAGTGTCTAACTTATCTTCTGGGGGGAAATGTAAAAAATGCACTTTCTCAGAATTTGCACATCAATAACAAACAAGGACATATATTTTGCAGATATGTTTACTTTTCGAACTGTTCAGCTTCCTTCACCTCGTTGCATAATTTTAAATACCTTGTCAATCTATTGTGGTGAAAGATCTTGGCATTTGACGGATTAATGGTCAACTTCTTTTGGACAGTGGAATCAAATTTTCCAATGACATCTAGCATTTCACAGAAATTACCATCTTGGCTGGATTCTCATTCCTACTGTGATCCCTCCGCTCGATACCCTGACAAGCAGTATCGAGTGAACTTTCTATAATGTCCATCACGTACCACGGGTTCTCGTGAACCAATGTTGAATGTCCTTTATGGAGCATGCTGGGTACTGTTTGTTAGTTTTAACTTAAATTTACTCCATGCCTCCATTGCAAATTTGTATTGCGCGGTTTCATGATGGCTCTTCTACGACACAGCTGCTTTCCGTGAATTATTAAACCAGAGAGCAGTAAATGCTGGCTCAAGGTGAAATCTGTGTCTTCCTTTTAGAAAATGCTGACAAGCGAAGCAAACATGGCATTTTTACTCACGCTGTATTCCAACCACAAATATTGATGGAGCCAGTCTTTGTAAAACCTTCTCTGCTCTACTCCAAACAAGCAAGAGGGACGTTTTTGCAGAAGTGGTCATCTTGGTCCATCTTGAGGACCTCTGTTTAGATCCTGTAGCTGTCCAGTGCTATTAGTATTCTCAGCAGCAGTTGTGGAGGGATGGCTGCATGGTTCATCCCTTAATCCTTCTTATTTCTTTGTTGGTCAGGGTCTGCTTCCAAAAACTCATCCTGCTCTGTTTCCATAGGCGGAAATTTGGCTAGTGAAGAGAAATAAATCCTTTCACTAGGTGTTCCTTGTATTTATCTACTGGAAGTGAAAATACACATACACTAAGTTCAATATCCTGTCCTTTTTTTTTGTTTACACAAATTGGTTGTGTTTTGTGTGATGATTCTGGCACTGGAGCTGATCCTGCTCTTAATCAGTCACACCTGTTCAGCCTCCACCTATCTGCAATCAACCTCTACTGGCTCCACCTCTCTCCAGCTGCATAAAAACCCCGTCCTTGTCAGTCTCCAGTGCCAGATCGTCTTCGAGCCAACCGGTGAGAACTTTCCAGCACTATTCCAGAAAACCTGCCTGTCTGTTGCCCGACCTGTTTTGCCCTCTGTTTTTTGAGCCTGCCTGATCCTGTTCTGGTTATCCTGCCTGCCTGAGTTCTGCCTTGCAGCCTCTGGATTCTGGACTGATTCCCTGTGTTTCTGATCTCGGCCCGCCTGTGAGTTTTGAAACCTGCCTGTCCCCTTTAAGCCTGTTGCTCTGTCGGATTTCGGACCTGGATCTGGACCCGGACCCTCATTGGATTTCCCCTCTGTACCTCTGCTGGAGTTGTGAACTAACCGTTACCGGACCCGGACTGTCTCTGGATTTACGCCCCTGGAAAACCCCTCGTCGCCTACCTGCTGCCAACCGCTCAACGGTCCGTTCCCATCTACCAGCGGACAGATTCTGCCTGAACACTCCCAGCTGTCTCTCCGTGCCCTGGCTACTCCCGTTATCAGGGAAGCTCCAGCCGCTACGAGAGCAGCACGCCCGAGAGCCGAAGCTGGTTTTACCCTGCTTATCAATAAACTGTCTGTAAAGTCACTGATTGGTCATGGTTGAATCTTGGGTCCAATTCTGATTCATTACAGTTTTGTGAGGAAAATATCACAAAGTCCACATGTTAAAGAATATCAACATAAATGAAAAATAAAATAATCTCATATTTTCTTGGGGTTACAAAGAGGGTGCTGTGACTTCTTTTTTTAGGAATCAGAACGAGGTAGGAAGTGTTCCACAACACAGTAACCTTCGACTTGTTTAGGCTAAGGTTGAAGAGATGTTGTAGAAATCCACAGAGCTGCTCCTCACATGCCTTCAGAACTCTGGCAGACATTATCCAGAACTTCAGGATTATTCTGTTTTAGTCTTTCCCACTGCCTCTTTATCTGACATCTAGAGCACACAGGTAGAAGAGGGAGGCAAAAGAAGCATCACCATCAGATTTGGTTGAGGACAAAGTGCAGAAGGGTCCATTCCTTGTGTGAAATATAAAACATTTGAAGTTTGACAAGAAAGTTTTAGATAAAAGGGGGGCTAGTCGTCTGTTTGGCTGTGGGCAGGAGAGGAGGATGCTGAGCTTGTTCCTTAACCGAAAGGGTTTGTACTAAAATCCTTCCAGCTAGACAGCATCCAACACAAGGGGGAACAATCATTAAAAAAACAAAAACAAAAAATTTTCTTCAACAAAAGGAAGAATTAAAGGTTTCAAAAAGAATGAACGAGAAAGAAAGTAACAGAGCTACTCCAGCATGCGGCCACTTTGAGCGGCACATGTAATTCTAGAATTACATGTTACTAATTCTGAGGGCAGGAGCACCAACATTATCAATAAACAGGGACATAGTCTTTATTGTAGAATTGTTTCTAGATGCCAGATGAAACATCACCCAAAATGCTGGAATGGTCAGTATGCCCACTCCAGATATTGATAAATGAACCTCACTGGCTTTAGTTCATCTGATTATTAGTGTTTGACTCACAAGTTTAAATTTTCACACTGCAACTGAATATGTGGCAATAATAGGAAAAGAAAGACATTTGTGCTAAAGTGCCCGATTGTTGAATTGTGGGCAGCAGTATATCTTATCACACACTGTATCTACGGAGCAAGAGAAGGATTATTAATGGACTTTTACTTCTCACAGCATCTACTCCACTCTCCAGGGTTTGCATCAGGTTCAAACTGCTGGATCCTGTCAAGCTTAAAATAACTGGTGTGAGTAGTGTTCAAAGGATGAATATTTATTACCATCAAGATTTAGAGGTGGAGACCTGAAAACAGCAGCAGACCCACTCATACTTTTAGTGATAGAATCATGAGTTGATATTCCGCAGCGTGAATCTCCGTGAGGTTTTATCACAGCTTGTGATGTGTTACTTTGTGTTAACATCTTCACCTCATCTACATGCTGTGGCTTATTCTGATCTTAACAACTCAAACTGTTGTGAACATTATTATCCCAGTGGGCTATCTGCATCTCCCCAGAGAATTGACTCCATTTAGACCTCTAAACCAGCTCCGTATGTTTTGCCCGGCATGGTGAAAGGACAAAAGATTTTAATACTTTTGGAAGGGAAAGGTCAAGCAACAAGGGGAAGGAATGTTTATATGAATCAGGTGAATCAGTTTGAGACCTTAGAAAACAATCAATAATTGGTGTATTTTGGTCTCAAAAGTGCATTCCCTCAAGTCTAAATAAGCTTGCAGCTGAATCAAAGTGTTCTTTTACTTGAGTCATTCTTTTTCAATAGAGTTGTGTCACATAATTATGAATAGTCAGTGTCTTACCATTAGAAGACATTGGTCAAAGTAGAATAGTTTTTCTCTCTCAAGACAAGCCAAGATTCCAGTTCATAGCAATTCTAAGTTGTATTTTCTACATTTTTGCAACCAGCAAATACAGGGTTTGAATGATATAATCTGTTTTCATTATAACTATGAACGCTGCCCCATTACACTAACTGCACATTGTTTTAAAGCACAGATGTAAAACAACATGAATCATTTTCTGATGTAATAATTATGCTTTGTAAGGAATGTGTAATTGGTTTTAGCTCGCCCAAATAATGAAAATGATTTTCCTCATGCTTGTCCTGAAGTTGTGTTCTTTTCTCAAGTTTGGTTCAAATGCACCAAATGATGTCTTAATCAGAATCATCTTTATTAGCCAGTTTTGTGTGCACAAGCAAGGAATTTGGCTGCAAATACTCACATCATACAGAGATCAGGTATAAAATGTTTAACTTTAGAACTGGAAACACGGCACTAACAAGACAAATTAAACTGAACTGTCATGTATTGTAACTTTGTTTGAGAAAAGAGGAGATAACCACAAATAATCTATACAGTTTTCTGATTTTAATTTTAGTTGAACTTAACCTAAATGTTTACACTTTGACCCACTCTATCACAGCATTTAATATGATTTAAAAAACACACAAGTAATAAAAGGTATGAAACCAAAATAATCTCAGCAAAAAACTGAATACACCCATGTATTAAATTAAATGTCTTTATCTCTTTGATGACCCTGAAGTCTTACTCATACTAGTTCTGATGAATGGTCAACCTACCCTGCAGAAAGCAGGTACCTTGGGTAGACTTACTCCACTCTGTCATACTCAGGGTGTTCCGTTCCACAACAGGTGGTATGAATTAAGTAACTTCACTCTGGGTCAGGTTGCTCCAGAGTTGAGCATGCAAGAAGCCTTTATCAATGCACCACGGCAACAGCAGAAAATAAGATGCTGCCGAGGGTTTGTATTTATTGCCAGTGGAATTAGAAATCTTAATGACTGCATATGGAAAATATCAATCCATTAATACCAAAAGAAGGAATTCTGTTGCTGCTAATAAAGAGCGAGAGTTAGCGGCAGAGAATTGGGTACAAAGGGGTGTGTGCCCATTGATTATGCATCTACCTGCAACCTGACAGGCTTTAAAAGGGTGTGACAGCAAATCAAGATGAAATATCAAAACACAGTTTCAGGTAAAGTCCAGTTATAAGGTATTATGTTTAACTTTAACCAACTAAAGCGTTCATTGAGCATATTCAACATATGCAGTTAATGATGGGATGGTGTGAGGTTTTGAAATAACTGATCTGTTCATTCATCCTTTTGCCAGTGTTTTGCTCTATGACACCTACCCATCCTTAAAAGTAGTTGACACTTTTTCTTGTTGGTGTATAATTTGTGCCAACCTTGCTTTTATATTAATTGGATATAATTTTAAGATGAAGTAAAGGTGGCGGTATATAAGTGAAGAAGTGTGATATGGCCCCAACACAGTGTTGGAAAACCCCCTAAAACATGTAAATGAAGTGGCTTACTTGTCTGGGGTAAAGGTGTCTTATTTTTGTCTTATCAGATGGATGGTCTACTGACTTGCGGAGCCATCTGTCCCAAAACTCCTGCATGCAGTTGTATTCTTAATACCCCACAGGTCTTGCATTTTTACAGTCTTTCATTTTAGAATAATAATATAAACACTTTAACACGTCTGCTGCCACAGAGAGGGAGCAGACACAGATGCTTACTGAGGTCTGGTCCTTAAAAGTGTAATCTAACTGTTTTACCTATCTACATATTAATAATTGTATGGTTATTAAGGAAGTTTATGTGCTCACTTCCTCCACTGTTTAGGCAATGGATCAGCTAGACATCTGTCTCTGTTTCCACCATCTTCCCTGCTTAAGACAATCCTAGGCTCGCTAAAGGTCCTCCTCGCTATTCCTAACATTCTGCCACTTTAGGAGCTCTCTTAAATACAAAGATGCTTTGTGAATAACTTTTATCTTACTTTAGTAAAATTCTAAGAAAAATCTTCAAAAATGACGTCACTAAGAGCTGCTTTTAATCTTAGGATTCTTTGTGAATACGGGCACAGATCTTTGTCATTACAAATTAATTCTAACATGAAAATGGTTAGATCCAAACCATCCCATAATATCTCTGGATGTTTAGGGATATTGTCCTGCTGGAAGGTGAACCTCAGTCTCAAGTCCTCTGCAGCCTCCAACAGGTTGTCTTATTTTGTACTGGATTTAGCTCCGTTCATCTTCCCATCAACTCTGACCAGCTGTTCTGTCCTTGCTGAAGAAAAGGGATCCCCACAGCATGCCACCATCATGTTTCATGGTGGGGATAGTATATTTTGGAGTGTTGCTGTCACTCAGCGTGTTTTGTAAGTGGACCAAAGGGTTTAATTTGGCCTCCTCTGGTTAGATCACCTTCTTCCACATGTGTGACGTGTCTCCTGCATGGCTTCAGGCAAACTGCAAACAGAACTTCTTCTGGTTGTCTTCCATTAAGGTCAGATTTGTGGAGTTCATTAATAATAGCTGTCCTTCAAACATTGTCTCCCAACAAAGCTGTAGATCTCTGTAGCTCCTCCAGAGTTCCCATGAGCTTCATGTTGCCTCTGTCATTAAGACTACCCTTGCCTTGCCACACATTTACTGTCAAACTCCCATCTGGATTCAGGCTGAACAGTAAGTTTATCCAGACCCAATTCACAAAATCATTTTAGGGCGCATTCAGCCGAGGCTTTATAGGAAAGACCTCAATCGCCGGCATGTTGTTAAATAACTCCAAAGCAAAGGACTTAGTTTGTAAAACAGGAAGACCTTTTGTCTGCTTGGCATACACAATTGATAAAAAAAAATAACATTACAATAAATCATCTCAAAACCAAAAAGAAGCAAGCTAATGTTAGTCTTGCACCTCAGCAAACACCCTCCAGTGCAAAGATCTTCAGTAGAGGTAGGGCTTGAGGCAATGCTGCAGGAAAAAATATTTTAAAACCAAGTGAGGATGGTGCAGAGTTCCATTATATGAAGAGGAATATAACCTTCCTCATCACTTCATCAGAGGAAAAATATCTGCATGCAGCAGAAATGGGAAACAAATAAAACACGTTCTAATCATGATACACTCTAGTCCAAACTAATTCATGTTGGGTCAGATTGAAAGTCCGAGAGAAAAGGAAATATGTACATTTTCTGTCCATCTCTCAGATCAGATGGAGCTAACCCTCCATCTGATCTTGTTGTATGTAGCTTGTATGTATAATGACAGATAAAGCACCTTGTCCTTGTCCTGCCAAAGTCCTGACTGACACCAGCAAAATGGATCACATCAAACCAGTCATTAAATCACTGCACTACCTCCTAGCTGTTAAAGGAGGGCTTCTTGATGGTCTATATAAATGTACTAAATTGTCTTGGGCCTAAATACATTTCAGGGTTTCTGGTCAGGGATGAATAATGTAGACCCTCTCCCCACTCAGTGTTCCCAAAAGTTACCAAAACTAAACAAGTGGAGGCTGCATTTAGTTTCTTTGGAACAAACTGCCTGAAATCCTGAAATGTAAAGAAACTCTTGGTTTCTTTAAATTGGGACTGAAAATATGATTGTTTAATGTAGCTTACTCATTAAGGCAAAATATTATTTAATCAGTTTATGTCCATCTTGTCTTAGGTTTTAGTTAACTTGCCCTTTAATATTTCTTTCTTTACATGAGATGCTTACATTTTTAGAGTTCCACGCTTGCAGAGCGGCCAAACATGCAATGCAAGGCAAGGCTATTCGCCTGCTCAGGCACAGCAGGGAATTGGGATTTGTTAATTTTTCCATTATTACATTACACATTCTGCAGATTATGGTTGTAAAAGGACAAATCGATTGGTTTTGGTCTTCAAGTTCAGAGTCCACACCACTACTCAAACGCAAACATTCTGACCCCTCAACAACTAGGGGGCGCTATTATTAAGGATGATGCATTTTGGCTTGTAACCAACAAACTATGTCCCACCCTCAAAAAGTTTATATCTCTATGTTTGGCCCCTTTTGATCTACCTATGTCGCAGCAAAGGCAAAACCTATGAAAGAAAACTCCTCCTACATTTGACACTGGATCGACATAAAACATGTATGGAGGCAGATTTTAACTTTTTTCTTTCATTATAAAGTTGTGTTAAAAAAGACATTGTTTGCTAGCTAGCCTTAATCTTTAATTGGTCATAATTCACAAACCGTAAAAGATTTGTGAATAACCCTTATTTATTTATTTTTCCAACTGCTTTTTCCTACTTGCTTTTTTTCTGCTTTATTTCCTGTACTTTAATCATGTAAAGCACTTTGCATTGTCTGTGTACTGAATTGTGCTCTTTGGGACCCCCCCCCCCTCTACACCTTGTCCTCCAAACAAGTCTTAGATGACTTCACTTCATAAATGTGTTTAGACTTGGTCTCCAAATGCCAAACGGCAAACTTTTTTTGTGGCAAAGTTATTTATTTTATTTGGTATTTTGACCTGCTAAATATTAGCCAGTCCCTAACAATTTTCCCTTCCATTGCAGGAGGTAGAATATGTTAGATACTTTGGGAATTCTCTGCCCTCTGAATCTACTGGCAGTTCATTTGCCATCTCTGAGAAAGGCTTCCTTTTTGCCATTAAACGCACAACATTCATTCAATCAGAATCGGTCATTTTTGTTAACGAAAATGACTGATAACGCGGGGTCATTGAAATTAACGCTGTGATCTGTCTCTGAGCAGCTATGCTTAGACTATCCGATCGGGCTGTAAGCCCCTCCACCTGCACTGTCTCCGCTATCGGTAAGGAGGCACACGCCCATGACGCCCCCCCCTCTCAAAAGCCACATATTGCGATGGGAGAACTGCTACTTTGTCCTCCTTTCTCTCTGTCAACCAAGCTCCCCGCTTCAGCTGGCTCTTTCAGATTGCACCTGGACTTCTACCATCTCTCTGCTTTCTGCTCTTTTGGCGCTAAGCTCAAGTATTTCTGTAAAAAATAAAAAGCTTCCCCTTACACTAGCTAGCGGATGCTACACTTTAAAACCACACTGATAAACACATCGCTTCTTACCTGGCTCTGGATGGGCATCATTCCTCTGCAATTACATTCCTGGACCTGTTCTTGATATTTTTTATATTTACTCTTCAAATCCCTGAAGCCTTTGGTGTCATTTTCTCTTTTCTTTTCTCTGTGCTAGACCTCTGAAAACCTGACATTCTTAGTTTGCAGCGAAACGAACTTTAAAAATTGCAGCCAGCCGTTGTCCTAATGGTCAAACCATTCTATGTTGGGGTGGGGGGGGAGTTCTAATGGCCCCTTATTTAAAAAGAAAACATATTACATATACCTAATGCAGATATATATGTATATATTTAGTTACTTTAATATTAAATATTTTTCACAGAAAATTTTTCTGAAAAATTACTTTTGCCTGTATTTTAATGGTCACAATGGACCTGTTTGCCCCCCCCCCCTCCCTGTCTGCGGGCTTGTATATATATATATATATATATATATATATATATATATATATATATATATATATATATATATGTAAAAGATGTAAACATTTTAAGCTAAAGTTACTTATTTAGAATTTATACTTAATCCATCCACATGGATCAGATGCCATGCATGTTTTAATATTGCAGACAACAGTTGTTCTCAAGTAGTTCTGAAGTAGTTCCACCCCACAAACACTGCTGTGAAGTGGACAACAGCACTGTGGTGGGTTACATTTCCAACAATGACCCACTACAGAGATGAGATCCACAATCTGACCACTGTATTAATCACTGTTATTCATGCTTGCACTGTTGACACATAACTATACACAATGACCTTTCAAGTAAATTAAAAATGCCCATCAGCCATCTTAAATCTTTAACAAAAGTCTGCACAACATGTTATCGGGATTTTCTACCATCACTTTCCTCACCCCAATGACCAGCAGGGTGGCATGTAAAGCATTTTCCCTCTGTATCTGTGTATTTGCTTAAAAAGCAGTAGCAGGCATGTGAAACATGAACCTCCAGGTCAACGCTTTGAAATGAAGTCCTTACAGACCCACTACGAGCAGTTTAAAAAGATCTGCTGCTGAAAAATATATTTTTGAAAATTTCAAAGTTTGTCAACAAAAAAATCAGTCTTGATGTTAACCCAGAGGGGCTGTACAGTGGTGCAGCTGGAAGCACTGTTCCTCTGCAATAAGAACGTCCTGGGTTAGAATCTTGGGTCAGGCTCCTGCATGGAGTTTGCATGCTCTGCTTGTACCAGCCAAGCCTGCAAAAATAAGTAGCTATAGATGATGGATGGATGTGTGTAAACAGGAGACACAGCATAAAGTAGTGAATGATATATGTGCTTGTTAGGACATGGCATAACTGACCATAGTTCTGATGAACTTCTTTTTTATCATGTCTTTAATCGACTCTCACTCGCAAGCATGTGATTGAGCTGGAGGTCCAAATTTTGTTATCGGCTACTTAGGTTTTTCAATCAAAATGTGAATTCTATATTGTTTCATCGGATTAGTTTACTGAGCTTCCGTTTATGTGTAGATCTGGGGGGAATTTACATCCGCTACCGAAAACCCTTTCAGGAGTTAAAAAAAGCCAAAAAATACACACTTGACTGTCTGAAATAAAGAATTCAGATTAGTTTAGACTTTATTTCAGACTTTATTTCAGCCAATGAAAAAGTATTGGTTTCATCCTTTATCATTAAATAATAATAAAATAATAATATGGTTATTCAGTTTATTTTCTCTTTATTTCATTCCTTTCCTTAGGTGGAGTATGTATCGCTCAGTCCTTGAAGATCCCTCGGGAGCCAAGGCCTGGAGAGTTTGACAAGATTGTTCTCCGACTCCTGGAGACGTCAAACGCGCGCGCTGTCATAATGTTCGCCAATGAGGATGACATACGGTAAAAACATTCAACATTATTAGAATTGATGAGTTAATTTTCCCCTCATTCTAACCTATATTATCTGAACAAAGTGTGACATCTTCAGAAGTAGGACATAGGCTTTGTAGAAAAAAACTTCCATGAGCAAAATTCCTTTTTTTTGTATAAGGAAAAAATTGTGGAAATAAACAGGGGATCTCCTTTATAAAACATTGCATGGAATCCACACTAAAAGTGTGCGTACGCCATTTATAGATCACATCTATAGCTGAATGTTTGTGTTCCAGGTTCTGCCTCATGTTCTGCCCTCTACACGGCTAGATTCAACCATAAGTGGTCAATGCAAAGCACCTCATGAATGTTAATGTGGATTAAAAATCCAGACAGCTGATTTTTTTTTTTTTTTTTATCATGGGGCAGTGGCAACTATGGAGAAGCCCAGAATTTCTAGAAATAAATCACAGAGGTTATTAAATATGTAAATCAAAGGTAAAAGCACAGATGTTGCTCACATTAAAAGAACTCGTTAAAAGTAAACATGATTGCTGCTGGAAGACAGCTGTCGTGGAAGTCCACAAAATGCAGTTCAAAGTCGTCAGCTGATCCAAAATGCTGCAGCAAGAGTTCTGATGAAAATCAACAAGAGGGATCATATTTCTCCAATTTTAGCTTTCCTTCATTGACTTCCTGTTAAATCAAGAATAGAATTTAAAATTCTTCTTCTAACGTATAAAGCCCTTAATAATCAAGCTCCATCATATATCAGAGCTCTGATTACCCCATATGTTCCTAACAGAGCACTTCGCTCTCAGACTGCAGGTCAGCTGGTGGTTCCTAGAGTCTCTAAAAGTAGAATGGGAGGCAGATCTTTTAGTTATCAGGCTCCTCTCCTGTGGAACCAACTCCCAGTTTTGGTCCGTGAGGCAGACACCCTATCTACTTTTAAGACTAATCTTAAAACTTTCCTTTTTGACAAAGCTTATAGTTAGAGTGGCTCATGTTACCCTGAGCTACCTCTATAGTTATGCTGCTATAGGCTTAGGCTACTGGAGGACATCAGGGCCTATTTTTCCTCATTCTAGTGATTTCTACTGTTCTCCAGTTTTGCATTTACCTGTCTCCGCCAGATAGATTTGCTCCGCATATCCATCTGGAAACCTTCCGTTGAAGTAACTTTGGGAAGGGGCGAAAATACTGGTTAGCTGATTGGCCTATGTTGGTGATAGACGGGCCAAATGAACCAATCAGATTCGTCGTCACTCTGTTACGAGCGACGACAAAAACACAACCACAAGCCAAGCTACTCTTGCTGCTGCAGGTAAAGGCTCGTTAGCTCAGCAAAGAAATACTCTGTAATTCCGATAAAACTTGCTCGATAGCCACGCTAACGCTAGTTTCATCGGCTGAAGCCGCCATGTTCTTTAGACTGAACTGACGCGCTTCCCGTTGCGTCACACCTCAACCCGCCTCAAAGCCAACGCTGATTGGACGTTCGTTTGGTGAACGGCTCCAAATTTTCTTTAACGGAGAGTAGCCAGACTGATCTGCGAGTGAAACCTTGAAATCTCGCGAGATCAGGATGGTCTCACGAGGCTAGTTTTGCATTGCATTGCATTGAAATGACTGTTGTCATTTCAGCTTTTAACGTTTTGCTCTCTCTCTTTTTTCTTCATATTAGCTTCACCTGGTCTGACGTTCTGTTAACTGTGACATCATCCAGGGAAGACAGATCACCCGCTATTACCATCTAATGTAGAACAGATTACTAGATCAATATGTGCTTCTGTGCTTTTTTGTCTGTCTTGTTGTGTCTCTGCTCTGTCTTCTGTAATCCCCAGTCGGTCGAGGCAGATGACCGTTCACACAGAGCCCGGTTCTGCTGGAGGTTTTCCTTACCGTTAATAGGGAGTTTTTCTTCCACTGTTCGCTCCATGCTTGCTCAGTATGAGGGATTGCTGCAAAGCCATGGACAATGCAGACAACTCTCCCTGTAGCTCTACGCTTCTCCAGGAGTGAATGCTGCTTGTCGGGACTTTGAAGCAATCAACTGGTTCCCTTATATAGGAAATTTCTGACCAATCTGTATAATCTGATTGAATTTGACTTTGTAAAGTGCCTTGAGATGACATGTTTCATGAATTGGCACTATATAAATAAAATTTAATTGAATTGAATTGAATTATGCCATTTGGCACTGCTTTAAGTTATTTAATGTTTAACAAATAACTCTCGGTCAACACATCAGCAAAGCTTGGTTTCCAGAATGGTTGTGGAACTAGCCTATAAGCTCCAGGACCTTTCAGTCGAAGTTTAAAACAAAACAATAAAAAACATTTTAAATAAACCATTTGACTTTCCTTGCCTAACTGTGCCAAACCTGTATGTGCTTCTTTGTCAGTTCGGTTGACTTTGGGCATCCAATTGAATCAATTCAATTTTATTTATATAGCGCCAATTCACAACATGTCATCTCAAGGCACTTTACAAAGTCAAATTGAATCAAATCAGACAGATTGATCAAAAAGTTTCCTATCTAAGGAAACCCAGTAGATTGCATCTATTGAGTTCAATCCTTCTGAAAGAGCGTAGAACCATAGTGGACAGTCGTGCAATTTTGATGGCTTTGCTGCAATCCCACATACTGAGCATACATGAAGCGACAGTGGAGAGAAAAACTCCTATTTAAACAGGGAGGCAAACCTCTAGCAGACCCAGGCTCATTGTGAATGGTCATCTGCCTCGACCCACTGGGAGTTAGAGAAGACAGAGCAGAGACACAAAAAACACAGAAGCACACATTGATCCAGGAATCCTTTCTATGTCATATGTTAAATAGATGATCTGTCTCCCCTGAATGATATCACAGCTAACAGAACGTCAGACCAGGTGTACCTAAGGTGAAGAAAAGAAAATGACAGAGGATAAAGAAGAGCTCTGTAAAGAACATGTGGGATAATCAGATCTCTGATATGATGGAGCTTGATTATTAAGGGCTTTATATGTGAGAAGGAGAATTTTTAATTATATTCTTGATTTAACAAGGAACCAATGAATGGAAGCTAAAATAGGAGAAATATGATCCTTCTTGTTGATTTTCATCAGAACTCTTGCAGCAGCATTTTGGATCAGCTGAAGGCTTCAAACTGCATTTTGTGGACTTCCTGATAGTAAAGAATTACAATCGTCCAGCCTTAAAGTAACAAATGCATGAACTAGTTTTTCAGCATCCCTCCTGGACAAAATATTTTGAATTTTGGCAATATTCTGGAGGTGAGCATAACGGTGGATATTAATCCGATGCTGTCTGATAATTTTGCCAATCGGGAGCATATATACAGTAAAGAGAATTGGCCCAATAATTGAACCCTGTGGTACTCCACAAGTGAAGAAAATGTATTATTAACATGAACAAACTGGAACCTGTCAGATAGATAAGAGTTGAACCAGCCTAATGTTTTCCCTATAGTATGCTCAAGTCTTTCCATGAGAATATTGTGATCAACTGTATCAAATGCGGCAGAGATCTAACAGTGTGACGAGTCTATGAACTCATGCAGCCGGCATGAGTGGCTGGTATCCGCAGTGTAGAACTCTCCCCTCGAGGGTCCACAGGCCAAGAGAGCAGAGAGTGTTCTCCCAGATGCTGCCCAAGCAGCGGGTTAAAGAGAGCGATTGTGGTGTGGCCAGGGGACTTTTTACAGTGCACCCCCACCCCTAGCCTCGTGAGACCATCCTGATCTCGCGAGCTTTCAAGGTTTCACTCGCAGATCAGTCTGGCTACTTTCCGTTAAAGAAAATTTGGAGTAGTTCACCAAACGAACGTCCAATCAGCGTTGGCTTTGAGGCGGGTTGAGGTGTGACGCAACGAGAAGCGCAACAGTTCAGTCTAAAGAACATGGCGGCTTCAGCCGATGAAACTAGCGTTAGCGTGGCTATCGAGCAAGTTTTATCGAAATTACAGAGTATTTCTTCACTGAAAGAAGAGCAAAACACTGCTCTGGAGGCTTTTCTCAGAGGAAAAGATGTTTTTGCTCTTCTCCCGACTGGTTTCGGCAAGAGCTTGTGGTTGTGTTTTTGTCGTCGCTGTTAGTATGTCATATGCTTCGTTGATCTGATTGGTTTATTTGGCCCGTCTATCACCAACATAGGCCAATCACCAGTAATAACCAGTATCTTCACCCCTTCCCAAAATTACTTCAACAGAAGGTTTCCAGATGGATATGCGGAGCAAATCCATCTGGCGGAGTCAGGTTACCCCCCCCACGCTGTGAGAACAGTGACTTGGGAGGGGTGGCTGCAACAGTCCCTTAAATTCATTGTGGCCGTAGATCAGCATTAGAGGCCGATCTTACATTATTTTCCTGTTGGCTGATTTCACAACACAGCCGTACTCCATGTTGAAATTCCTCTGAGGCTGTGCGTTCAGATTGACATTCAGAGGAGGGAGGGAGACCAGAAGAAATGAGAGGTTTCACCCGCAATAACAAAAGATCCCCCTCCCCCCCAAAAATAGAAAAAAAACTACAAAAAGTATTTTTAATAAGCCGATGGACACTGTGCTGCATGGCTGTGAGCTGTACACGAGCAGCTTCTCAGTGCTCTGGGGGTTGGAGAGTGCCCTTTCAGCACCTTGGAGAGGGGTGTAGCCACTTTCCCCTGTAGGTCACAGCAGAATCTAATGCTTGGAGTCTAAAGTGGCATCTTGGTCAGTCGTTATCAAGAAGACCCTAAGACCATGTTTCCTCCTAATTCTCTGATTAGCAAAGTCTTCCAGTAGTGCCTATGCATCCACCGCGCAGCATTACGCACAAGTGTATTTGACTGTTTACAGCAATTAAAGTAATTGCCTCCCACCCGCTCCAACAAACATTCAGCAGGTAAACTCATATAAAGCTGTTTAGCATCAGTTCTCGGCTGTTTCAGGTGGAAAACACAAACAGTGAGACAGATCTGTCAGAAGCTTCAGATCATCTGCTGAGTTCAGCGTGGAATAACAGAACCTGACTATTAACTGTGTTTAGCTCAGCTGTAAGTTCAGGACATGTTAGAATGGTTAGTATCACTCCCAGACATTCTGCTAGTTCATTAGTGCATGGGTAGCTAGGTTAAGTTTTCCTAAACAGTCCATGTGATGACAGTGGTGGGAGGTCCATCAGAACCAGGAACAGCAGCATTGCTGTTAAATGTCTATAATCCTGCATCAATAACATTGACACTTTTATTTAATTTTAATTTTAATTGCTAACCAGATGTCTGAATATGCCAAATGCACTGAAATAGCACTCCAAACTGGGCCACATTTGTATCAGCATGTGAGTGATGTAACTTATGAATATCATGGGGAAGGGCACTCTTTAGTGTCAGTTCTGAATGGGCATAAGAAGAAAGGTAAAAATATACAAGATACTTCTTCCATCTTTTAACTGGTGAGCTGTCAGTGATCTCTAAAGAAGCCTGTTTTACTAAACTTCCGCATAAATTCACAAATTGAAGCCTCTCTCTAAGCTACCTCTGTACCTTGATAAATCATCAATTAGGATGACCATGTCCTGCACACACTTGAGCGTTCAGTAATCAAACCGCTATCTTGGAACTACAGAAGGTGTGTAGGAGAACTCAGGAGGGTTGGAAGTGAGCTTTACACATAAAAGGTGTGACAGGCATCTTTTATTCTGAAGGCTAGTAAACCTGGCATATTTAGATTAAAATGCATTTAAATTAATCCAAGATGTGTTTGTGAGAGTTTATGCAAAAGGCAGGATTTTCTAATTCACTAAAAGGAGAGAAGAGAGTACATACAATTGTCATAAAATTGAGTTTGAGGCATTGAGTTAACATACAACTTTGCATTACAAAGATGCAAACGACGTGGTCATACAACTTTTACTTTCTGGCTTAGTTTTTGATTAATAAGTAATGACAATGTGGAATCCATTTGGTGCATGTTCTGTTAAGCAATATTTGAATCATTGTAGAACCTGATGACAGGACAGTTTATTATTCTGAACCGTAAAACCCTTAAATCGAAAGAGGGTATACACTATCTATTCTCTAATTTCACGTTGGTATTTTTCTAGAATGAACTGCTCTCTCATCTCTGTATCATTTCTTGTCTTTGACTCTGACAGACGCATCTTGCATGCAGCAAAACGCAACAACTTAACAGGACACTTCCTGTGGGTGGGCTCTGACAGCTGGGGCTCTAAGATTTCTCCGGTGGTCCAGCAGGAGCAGGTGGCCGAAGGAGCTATCACCATCCTTCCAAAGAGGACGTCTGTGGATGGTGAGACAGGAAACACATTAGTACAGGAGCAAACTTTCCTCTGGGCTACGACTGAAGTAGCATTTTGTCTCTTTGGGCAGCATTTGATCGTTACTTCAAGAGCCGATCTCTGTCCAACAACCGGAGAAATGTCTGGTTTGCTGAGTTCTGGGAGGAAAACTTTGGCTGTAAGCTGGGGATGCATGGCAAGAGACCTGGCAGCTCAAAGAAATGTACAGGTAGGACACAGGTTCTACTTTCATATGTCCTTCAGTCCTTAACATCCTTCAATCATACTGTCTTTCTCATGTGTAATAATACTCACAGAGTCTTATAATCTTCTGCAGAGAAAAAGCTTACATATGGAACTAAAACATCACAGTGTCACACACCAAATATGGTGTTCTGTCTTTCAGTGGTAAGGTTATAAGATCTGATAAGAATTCATTTATTGTCCTGCAATGGGGAAATTCAGATATGACAGTGGCAAAAACACAGACAGTTACACACGATTATTAGCAAGAAAAACATAAGAAAAATAACAAACTAGTCTAATATAAAAATTTGCTGTAAACAAACATCAAAAATAGAAGATAAAAAGTAAATACCAGATCAGATATCGCACAAAGCAGTAGAAAAAACTCTAGCCTATTTACAGAGACATTATAATATAATTTGCAATATTTGTGTCAAGGTATAAAAATATCATGTAATCCACACTGTGTTTTGAAAGTGAACAACTTCAGATAAAAAAAATGAGATAGTGAGACAGTTTGGTTAAAAACAAATTCCAACTTTGAAACTCAAATCATAATGTGGAATATAAGCAAAAGCAGAGTTCTGCTTGTCATGGGTGAACAGATGATCCGATTATCAGGAAGAAAAATAACCTCTAATGAGACACCTATTTACAAGGGGTGTCTAACTTTTGCCCTCTAGGGAAGGTGTCCTTCGTTCTGCTTACCTGAGTCAAATAGCTGAATTAGGTCACCAGCAGTCCAATTCTACAGACTCCTGTCAATTATCTAATTATTTGTGTGTGAGTGTGTGTGTGTGTGTGTGTGTGTGTGTGTGTGTGTGTGTGTGTGTGTGTGTGTGTGTGTGTGTGTGTGTGTGTGTGTGTGTGTGTGTGTGTGTTGAATAAGGCCAATTTGGAGGTTCAGGTCTGAGTCCATCACTACACCCAGATTTCGGGCCTGATCAGTGGTTTTTAGCTGAAGCGACTGAAGCTGTGTGCTAACCTTTGATCTCTCCTCTATTGGTCCAAATATTATTACTTCTGTTTTGTTTTTATTCAACTGAAGAAAATTTTGGCACATCCACGTATTGATTTATTCTAAACATTTACTTAGTGCCTGAACTGGTTCATAGTCACCTGGTGACATGGTGATGTAGAGCTGTGTGTCGTCTGCATAGTTATGGTAGCTGATGTTGTTGTTTTTTTATTATCTGAGCAAGAGGGAGCATGTAGATATTGAAAAGGAGGGGACCTAGAATGGACCCTTGGGGAACCTTGCATGTGATTTTTGTAATCTCTGATGTAAAGTTACCTACTGATACAAAAGATTTCATGTACTTTAAGTAGGATTTAAGCCAGTGGAGAGCTGTACCAGAAAGGCCGACCCAGTTCTCCAGGCGTTCTAACAGAATGGAGTGATCGACAGTATCGAATGCTGCACTGAGGTCCAATAGAACCAATACGGTGGTTCTTCCATAGTCTGAATTTATATGGATGTCATTAAACACCTTGATAAGGGAGGTCTCTGTACTGTGGTGAGCACGGAAACCTGACTGGAAAACGTCAACGCAGCTGGTCGTTGTTAAGAAGGAGTTTAATCTTTGAAACACAGCTTTTTCAATAATCTTACTGATAAAAGGGAGGTTTGAGATGGGCCTGTATTTCTGTAGTAGTAGTTTGTCTAAATTGTTCTTTTTCAGCAGTGGTTTGATAATTGCTGTTTTTAGTGACTGGGGGAAAACACCTGACAAAAGGGACGCGTTTATTATCTGAGTCAAATCAGACACAATGACAGGTAAAACTTTCTTAAGGAAAACTGTGGGTAGAACATCAAGGCAGCAGGAGGAGGAACGTAGCTGCTGAATGATCTCCTCTAAGTGTTTATTTGGCTGAATTGGGACATTTTGTCAGGATAAGTCCCAGTTGGATACAGCTTTGGTTCTAGAGTTGGTATGGTTTTACAAACTGATCCTCTAATTTTTTGATTTTTTTCAGTAAAGAAGTTAGCAAATTCATTACAGGCCCTGGTGGAGTGGAGTTCAGAAGCCACTGACACAGGAAGATTTGTTAATCTGTCGACTGTGGAAAATAAGACACAAGCATAATTAATGTTTTTCTTGATGATCTCTGAGAAGAAAGATTCCCTTGCATTTTTCAGTTGTAAGTTATATCTGTAAAGTCTCTCTTTATAGATGTCATAGTGAACCTGCAGTCTGTTCTTTCTCCACCTGCGTTCAGCTTTCCGACACTCCCTTTTTTCACATCTAACTGCTGGAGCATTTCTCCACGGAGATTTATTCTTCACTTTAACTGGAGCAATGCAGTCAATGATGTCTGAGACTTTAGACTGAAAGCTATCTATTAGTTCATCAGCTGAGTTGCAGCCCAAGGTTGAAGTATCAGAGTAAGCTTGGAAAAAAGTTTCCGTGGCATTGTCCTTAAAGGTGCATTTTCTTATGATGTCCCTTTGGCTAAATGAGTCACTGGAAATTTTACATTCAAAGGTAACAGAAAAATTATCAGATAGGGCAACATCAGTTACATTGATGTTAGAAATGTTTATACCTTTAGTGATGATCAAGTCTAAAATATGTGTGTTGGCTGTTTAACATGGTGAGTTAAACCAAAGTTTCTAAGTGTGTCACACAGTTCTTTTGCGCTTCTGTCTTCAGGGTTGTCAACGTGAAAGTTGAAGTCTCCCACAATAATTAAACAGTCATAATCGACACATATCACAGACAGCAGGTCACTAAAATCATTGAAAAAGTTTGATGTGGACTTAGGAGGCCTGTAAACATTGAGAAACATAGTTCGTACCGGGCTCTTTACCTGGAGAGCCAAATGTTGAAAAGAGTCAAATTTTCCCAAAAACACCTTTTTACACTTTAGTGAATCATTAAACAATGTTGCTACTCCTCCACCTTTCCTTTGCTGTCTGCTCTCACAAAGAAAATTGTAGTTTGGAGGTGTCGACTCCATCAGTATAGCTGCTTCACTAAATTCATGCAGCCATGTTTCTGTTAAAAACATTACATCAAGATTATTGTCAATAATGAAGTCATTAATTAACAGGGATTTTCCTGACAGAGATCTAATGTTTAGTAAACCCAGTTTATATGACTTGGTGGTTGATGGTGTCTCTGTGGCAGGTTGCATCTGACAGTTTATGACTTTTAAGTACGATTGATTATTCCTGTTTGTTTTCCTTTTGCTTTTCTTATTTCCGCCACATATCATAACAGATATTCCATATTCTCTGTCAAGAGGCCCAGGCTGATGCTTGAAGCGGTCTTGTCTGATAAACGTGCGGTCATGGCCCGGTGTATATCACAAGGAAGTTATCTGAAGGTCCTCAGGACAGGCATGTTCTGTGATATGTAGAGGAGGAGGAGGATCTGGACCTTTGCGTCCTTTGGATGATGCTGATTTAGTCACAGAACTGTGGTTTTCAGAATTAATATGTGGAGAGGATGTCAACTGTAGACCAATCTTAAGGACTTTGTTCATGTTATGAGAAAAATCAAGAAAAGGAACCTCTGGGCTTTGTGGAAAACAGGGGGAGAGGGGTTGCAGTCTTGATCGGTGTTTGTGGGGATGGAAGTTTTTGGTCCTTTTTTGAGATCCGGGATGGATCCTCCTGTAATTCTGACGTAGCCTCTTTCTGTGTCATCTTTCTGGCCATCTTTATCTTGGCTTGTTCGGGCTGTACTGGGCTTATCATTTGTTTTGGCACTGGTTGAGCTTTGTTTTGGAACAAAGCTGATGGTGCATGGTTCACAGAATAGAAGATGTTTGAAATCAGCCGTTTTGCACCTGACCTATTTAGAGAGAAACCATCTCTGTTGAACAGATGTTTCCTCTCCCAAAATATCTTAAAGTTGTCTGTTAAGGTTACAGTTGTTTGTTTGCATGTTTTTTCCAGCCATTTGTTTAGCATCAGAACTCTGGAGAAAATCTCATCTCAACAATTAACGGGCACTTGAGGGCCGCTGAGAAACACCTTGACATTAAGGCCATCAACTAGATTAAGCAGACGAATGTAGTCCTCTTTCAATACTTCTGATTTTCTCATCCAGAGGACGTCGCCCAGGGCTTCAGCTTGTATTATGAGTTTTTCCAAGGTCGGGCGTTCTTTCAAGACCCTTGGAAGGATGTCTGATATATCAGACACCAGGCCAAAGTTCCTGTCGTTATACATCAACACCTCTGTGTTTTTCTTGTTACAGGAATGTTTAATCCCACTTACAGATCTATTACATAATATCAGGGTCCTTGGTCCCGTGGTATGTCTTTTCTCTGGTAGCTTAGTGTCGACATACCTCTGAATGTTGTTGTGATTCTCCTGGGTCACATCTTGGAGCGGAGCAAATCTGTTTCGTAACGGAATTCCAACATTTCCAGCAGGCCTACTCCTATCATTTGTTGTGGGAACAGCCTGGTGTTGTTTCACTTGTCCTTGGACAGTTCTCTGTAGTATCGGCCAGTTTCCTTTGTCTAGGTGCGGAGTTCATATCTTCTGTTATATAACAGCGATCTTCTGTAGAAGCGTGTCAAGGTCCACTGTGGTGAAGGTAGGCATCTTTCCAAAATAAAAAAAATAAAAAAATAAAACGAAAATAAATAAAATAACTAAATCCAACTTTCTGTGGTTTTTGGCAAAGAGATAAAAAGGAGATAAAAAGTAACAGGCAGGAAAATGCAAGCAAGCATGGAGCAGAGAAAAAAGCGTCCGAGCAGGCAGAGAGGCGGCGTTTAGTCTCCAAATGTTCACAGACGGGAGCCCTCAGTCTTAGTATGCCGAAGCAACATTTCTATACAGCCAGGTACTGTTTGACACCCCTGCACAACCTCAAGCTCTAAGTTGTTCCCCAAATAATGATGCCCCAACTAGAAAATATCTTAGGAGGGATCTCCTTATCAGGCCAGTAATATTTGAACGTTCACCATCAGGACCAACCCTTTTTTTCATCAGAGAATGCATCTTTCCTCCACTTTTCAATGTCTCATGATGGTGCTTTCCTGCAAAGTCCAAACAAGCTATTATTTAGCATTGATGGGGTGTGTCCTTTGAAGACCTTTTTTGTTTCATAACCTGCAAGATCTTTTAAGAAATTCAAAATGACTGTCTTACTGCGTTCAATTCTAGCAATGATTGCACATTATGATAGGTCTTCCTTATACAACTCAACAATCCTCAACGTTCAAAGTCAGTGAGCTTTTTTTGCTTTTGCCATCAGGAGGTCTTGACAGTGTGAATACTTGACCGCAGATGGCATGGAATCTAAATATTTGCAAAGATTCTGGCTTTTAAAGCTATGGTGTATACCCCCATGAAAAAAAAATCCTGGGAATGTGTCTGAATTTCATCACTTTTCCATATTTTCTTGCAGCAGCCTCCCTCATTGTAGCATGTTTATCCTTATTTAGCCACCTGCCGAACTTAAAAGGTGCAATGTCAGAACCAGGTGATACCACTTTAGAAATGCTACCTGTTTTCTATGTAAGTTTCTCGCTGATGGACATTGATTTTACAGTTGACAGTCTAATAAGGTACTCAGTTTAGTCTAGTTTTTATAATTCAAGGAAGATAGCAAAGGTAAAGCCTATTGTTTCAAGTTAACTGCTGGCAACACATCATCTCTCCATGCCTTCATTTCATCGCAGCTGGATTTCTGTAATTCACTTTATCTCAGAATAAGACAGTCCTCACTTATACGTATGTCTGCTGCTGGTTTGAAACCCTGCTGCATGCCTTTTACCACCAACAAAAGCCTTCAGAACCGTTCTCTGATGTTCTTTTAATGAAACAATATTAGGCAGGTTGGACAACACGGAAGAAATAGCAGCATCAATGTTAACGCTTGCTTCCTTGATGCGAGCCGCCATTGCTATCTGAATCAAAACAGTCTCACGTCACGGTCGCTTCTCCACTTCGTCACATCTATGAAACTCCAGCCCTGCATCCTGATTGGCTAGACAATAAAATTGGTTGGAGAAATCACTCTCTATGGGAGAGGTCCCAGATGGATGTAAGTGGAGCTAGGTGGGGCAAAATCCATATGGCTAGAGTCAGGTTAGGGTAACAGGTCTAATGTCATTGAGGGCTGATGGGTGTGTTTTCTTTGTACTGGAAGACAACAGGGGGTTTTCCACAACACAGGAACCTTCTCCTTGGTAAGGTTAAGGTTGAAGAAGTGCTGTAGAATCCCAAAGAGCTACTCTGGAAAAGTCTTCGGGACTCTGGAACAGACACCATCTGAAATGGCAGCCTTATTCTGGTTCTGGTTCAGTCTCTCCAGCTGTCTCTTCACCTAGAGACATTAAAGTAGAAGGGAGAGGCAAAGAGAGAACCACCAATCTTCTGGTTTGGTTGAGAAAAACTTGCAAAAGCAGAAGGGTCTATGGCTGAGGTGGAAGATAAAACATCTCAGTTGTGACATGGAAGCTTTGTGTCAAAGGAAGGTTTGGTGTCTGTTTGGCTGTGAGCAGGAGAGAAGGATGCTGAGCTAGTTCCTGAACTGAACCTGTTGAAGATGTGTCCAGCTCATTGGCTCTGTCTAGACTTCCATCTAGCCGATCCTCCTTTTGTTTGAAGCCTGTGATCCTTTTCATCCCTGACCAAACATCTGCTGTAGCTGGACATTGTTCTGCTGGAGCATGCTCTCCAGCTTCTTCTTGTACACATTCTGTTGTATTTTATCTTGATTTTAAGTTGCTTCTGTTTACTCCTCAGTAAATCCCTGCCCCCCTTCCTGAAGGTTATTTTTCTTGTTTAGTAGTTCTTCCAGTTCACTGATGATCGAGGGTTTGTTGTTGGAGAAGCATATCACTGTTCTGGTGGGGATTGTTATGCCAGAAGCTGATTGAATATGCTTATTATTATTATCAATTATAATTTGGTATAATAATTTAAATAAGTTATTCAACTCAAACATTAGCTATAACAAAATATGGTTCAAATGGTGGTGATGCCAGAGCTGGACGCTTGTAATGATTTATACTACTAATGCATCGATTAGTTAGCTGTTATGAACTCAGGTGTGCTGGAACAAATGATCTGATCGGACTCTGACCGATCAGATTTATCCAGCGACGGTGACGACTCAACTTATAACTGCAATTAGAGTGTAAACCGTTACCCTTTTTTATCACCAATCCAATGAAAATGTCTCTGTGTTAATATCAGACGTTAACTCCAAAAGAGGTTAGCTCTGAATTCTGAATAACCATGCAACTCTGAATTGGAATGAACACAAACAATTACTATTCCACAGTTGTTGTTTTATTAAACCAAAAGCAATTCCCTGTTACAGTAATTCTCTGATTCAACAACCTTGGAAATCTTACTCACTACTAAACTAAACATGCAAAATATATGTGGAAATAAAATAAAAAAGAAATGGATTAAAATGAGAGATAGCAAATCTTAGTTCAACTCACGGTTGTTTAAACACCACATTCAAGACACCGGCATTTGACGTAGCAGCATTGACAGACAGACGACCGCTCTGAGAATCCAGACGGACGCTTCAAAGTCTTCACAACAGCTAGTCAGTTTGACTACGTGACAGTTCGGCTACACGACACCCTCCCTGGAGTGTCCTGGAGCGCTCCGAGTCCGCGGATTGGGTTTTATACCTTTCCCTAGCAACGTTATCTCTCCGCTTCGTTGCTAGGGTCGCGGCCATTTTGGGCCGTGTTGCATGATGGGAGTTAGTGGCCATTTTGGCCACATTGCATCATGGCAAATGCAGTTCGTCACGTCTGAACCCGCATTACAGGATGGTGTTATCCACGTATATGTTTATACATATGTGTGGATAACACCAGTCACAAACTCAGTCATGGCATTAGTGTCATCTTCATGTGGCTGTCACAGTGTATTCCAATCTGTTGCCTAAAACCAACCGTTAAGGGCTTCTTCGGCTGCCTGTGACCATCTGTGACAGTTCTCTTTACTTCAGATTACCTTTGAAAAAGGGGCTTATGTTCTGAGCAGAGAAAAAAATTTATCTGATTTGCCAAGAGGAGGTCTGTCTTTAGAGATGTATGAGTCCTTGACATTTGCATAAAATAAATCCAGAGCTTTGTTTTCTTTAGCAGAGCAGGTCACAAACTGTTGTGAGGCATTATTAAAATCACATGATATTACCACAAATGTGTTACGCCAGTTCAGGACGTGACAGCCTGCATTAGTTCAGGACGTGACAGACTGGATTTCCCATGAGGCAATGTGGTCAAAATGGCCACCAACTCCCATCATGCAACATGGTCAAAATGGCCACAGACCCTGACAACGTTGCTATGGTGATAAGTGTTTAACCCGATCGCACACTGTGATCTGCCTTCTTACTTGGCGCCCCACCAGACTGGGAAGACACTCACAGCTGTTTAATCCCATTGGGATTTGTCCTATGTGCCGTGCTCGATTTTCTCGTTGGACCGAGGATTTTCGAAGCAAACTTCATCGCTGCACTACCGTAGCAGGAGGTCAACTTTAAAAGTACTTTCTGAACCCACTTCGATCAAAGACTGAGAGCCGTTTATCTCCCGGTGATCGTAAAAGGGACCACTCTTTCGTTTTGGCCGGACAAAGAGTCTGAAAAGCCCAGAGAGACGAAGGGATTTCTCCTCCCGTTCCCCGCTGTCCGACAGACCGGCCCAGCCGAAACTGAGACCAGATTCGCGGACCCGAGGCCAGGACACCCGCTGAGGCAACTTTTATTTTCTCTTTTCACCCATAAGGTGTTATTCTTGTGCCTGGGCAGAAACCTCTTTAGGTTTAATGCTTAATTACTCCAAGACTGAGTTTTGTTTTATCTGCTGAATATTCTTGATGTATGTGCATGCATTTTGTAAGTGATTTTGTCTGTGTTGATTTGTGGTTCATAAGCGACTCCGCCGCGGGTTGATTTTTCCATCTTTTCCCTTTCTCTTTTTTTCTGTCCTCTTATCAGTGAGTTAAATCTCTTTGTTGGAACTTTCAATCCGCGCTCTTCCGTTGAATTTCTCATTCAGACCGCCTCCCTAATCAAGGCACCACCCCACATTAGCGTAAGCGCTGACTACATCATTAAGACCTCCCCCTTACGCATCACGCAAGGTTGTAGGTCATGTGTCGTCATGGTCGCCATCTTGGAAAGGTACTGTGTGGCTAAGCTGTTAGCTAGCCTGTTGAAAAACATTGAGGCACCCATCCAGTTCTCAGAGCTATGTCTGTCTTTCAATGCTGCTACGCCAAATGCTGACGTCTTGAATGTGATGTTCACACAAATGTGAGTTAAATTAGGAATTGCCACCTCTTATTTTAATCCATTTTGACCTTTATTTTCATATATTTTCACACGTATCTTAGTAGTGAGTAGAGTTTCCAAGGTTGTTGAATCAGAATAATTACTGTAACAGGGGATTGCTTTGGTTCAATAAAGCAACAACCTGCAGAATAGTAATTGTTTGTGTTCATTTCAATTTAGTTGCATGGTTTTTCAGGATACAGTTACCTCTTTTTGAGTTAACATCCGACATTAATACAAGAGACATTATCATTGGATAGGTGATAAAGGAGTAAGGGTTTAAACTCTAATTGCAGTTATAATTTGAGTTATCAACGCTGCTGGATAAATCTCATGGGCCAGAAACCGATCAGACCTCCTGTTCCAGCATAAATCAGTTCATAACAGCTAATTAATAAATGCATTAGTGGTATAAATTATTACAAGCTTATAGCCCTGGTAACACCACCATTTGAACCATATTTTGTTATAACTACTATTTGAGTTTGAATGACCTATTATTAAAATTACAATACCAAATTATAATTAATAATAATAATTATATTATAAAAACAGCTTTCTGGCATAACAAATGGATTGGGATGCTGTGTCTGTAGCTTATCCACAATTGAGCTGATGACATCACTTACAGTGTCTCCAACAGCCTGATGGTGGAATGTAGACTGTTGTCAGAATAACACAAGTGACCACTCAGGGTAAATAATATGGACGAAAACCCGTTGTTTCAATGTCCAGACTACAGAGACAAAACTTCACAGTTATATGTCCTGGATTACACCATCTGTTGTCCACCCGCACCGCCAATCCACCACTTTTGTTCTTGCCACTGTTCTTTAAATCTCTGTCTGCATGTATAGTTAGACAGCCTGGCAGCAAGTCGTGGATATAATCCAGCAGCCATGTTTCAGTGAAACACATAATACTACATTTCTGATATCTAGGCTAGGTCCTTGTTAAGGCTTGGAGTTCATCCAACTTGTTTCCCAAAGATCTCACTTTGCCAATAATAATCGATGGAAAATATGGCTTAAATTTCCTCCTTCTCTACATCCTCAGCACCTCCTTTCTAGCTCCTCTGGGATTTTGGAATGTAATTCAAATGTTACTTCAGTTTTTGAGATGTTAATCATCTCCTCCCAGTTGTACAAAACCAACTGGTTGTTATAGTTACTCATCATAGCAAATTTTCTAAAAATGAAAACAACCCCTACAAAAATCCATCAAGCAGCACAGCATCCAGCACCAGTGTAGAAAACCATCCAAAAAAGCAGCCTGGAGGCACAAAAAAGAAGAATTGAAGTTCCTTAAAAATAATTGCAGTATAAAAACAACAGCGCTACTCCTACATGTCCCACAATTAAAGACTTTCTAAAATGAACTTTTTCCCAGTTCGCTAAATATAGACTATGTTATGAAACTTGATGTACTCAGTTCTGATGTTTTATCTGTCCCTCTGCTGACAGATGGTCACAGATTTGTTGCCATGGTGATTGGTTCACTACAAAGCCCCACAGTGTTATATCTTTCAAATATTTAGGGTCTTTATGTGTATCACATTTCTCCCCATTCCTCTACCATATTTTCATGCCAGGTATTTGAAGCTCATACATAATGGAGCAGCTGACTTCAGACATCACAATGTGTCAGAGTAATGTTTATGCTCAGCTGGATACCCAGTCTTTTATTAAATACCATAAGGTTCTAACTTGTTTTGTAATTCGTTAGAAAAGTGCATTTTTTGCTGTCAGCTGGCTTATTATGTGTTTTCTTGGGTTTGTATAACTCTGTGGAGCCACAACTGTATTAAACCTTATGGGAATAATCGGAAGCTGCTGGATGTAATTCTTTCCTGTTTGAAGCCCATAGCTGAGTCTCTCCCTGCTGACTGGAGTGTTCCCTGCAGGTGCATGCAATACTGCTTGATTCAAAACTCTGTCCTCAGTGGGAGAGCAGGTCGCTCATCGCCACTTCCCTCACAAACATGTCGGACACACAAAACAGGATTTGTGCAAGGAGTTGGATAACACAGGTGAGTGTCAGCGTTGCTCCAGCTGCAAAACAGAGTGAAACAGTGGAACAGCAGCATCAGCACTCTGGGAAAAGCTGCAGTGTCCCATCTGCTTTTCTGATAATAGTGCGAGGCATCACCAAAGCTTTGATCAGGTGCTGCTGTCAGGACCCACATCTCAAATAATTGTGTTAGAGGCTCCATATTGAGTTTAGTAAGGTTTGGGGGAGGAATCACACAAACAGATGAGTCAGCAATGCAACATTATTTGAGTGTGTGCATGTGTGTGTGTGTTACCTTTAATTTTCTGCTGCAAACACTAGTGAAGTTTGAACACTGAAAGAGTGAATTGTGTGTTTTCAGTTATATGTATGTGTTTACATACTGTGACAATAGTTGATGACAGGAGTAAAACACATGATTTAAGTCTTTTTATTGATGGATGAAACAATATATTTTGGAAACCAAATGATACCAAACTGATATCTAAACAGGTGATAAAAGAATTCTTCCACAGAAATTGCTGCATCAATTTATTTGCAGCTTTTCTTACCGTAATGCTCTCATTAGACTACATCACCATCTTCTATAGCAGTGGTTCCCAACCTTTATTTCTTGAAGCCCCCCCCCCCCCCGCTGAAGTCCAAGACAAGCCAAGCCCCCCCCCCCCCAAGCTTTACACAGGCCCGCACAAACGTATCAAAAGATTAAAGTGATTTGTAATGAACATTTATTTATTTGAAAAATAAAGAATAAATGGCAGCTATGTCATTTTGTTCTTATTATTTTTGATTAATAATGTATTTTTTATGTCAACGGGTGTACAGTGCACAGAAATTAACTCCAAACTCCAAAAAAGAGAGATAACATATAAACTTCAAACCTAAGCTTAACTTTCATCAGCATGTCCACATTTCCAATATATTTTCCAGTTCTAATTTACAAACATGCATAAAGTAAAAACTAAAAAAAAACAGTCCCATGTGATTATACACACTCAACTACTAGCTTAAAAAATAAAATTATACAACAGTTTCAGAAACCAGTACTAAACTTACAACTTTTTTTACTTCTTATTTGTTCAGTTACTAATGGGTACCTTGAGCTTGCATTTTTTTGACCAGGGATGCGATGTCAGGTTTGATTGTTGTGATTGCCAGTCTAAAGTCCTGGTGAACATCGAGTCTGTTTCTGACTTTAGTTTTTATTGTTAATAGCGCGCTGAAAGCTGCTTCAGACAGGTATGTAGTGCTAAATGGGAGAATAACCCTGGTTGTTGCGTGTTTGGCCAGTGTGGGAGCGACAGCGTGTCCTTTGGCAATCCAGAACTTTTTAAATCCGTTTTCCTGGAAATATCTTTGGGACACGGAATCAGCTTGAAGGTCACAAAGCTCATCTTCACAGCCGATGTATTCTATGTCCTTCGGGGTGGAAACGTAGAGTTCCAACACCCACGATTCTCTGGATAAATACTGGTCCATTTCGGCAAAGCGGCTCTGAATCTCATCGCGGAGAAGGTTCATGTGCCGCGTAAACTCCGTGCGCAAAGACGCACGCACGGGGCCACCCGACTGTTCTAGCAGCAGCGGGAAATGCTGCAAGTGCCCCTTTGACATTTTAGAGACTCTGTATTCCAGTTTGCACACAAAAGCGTCCAGGGCGTTTTTGCAAAGCATGATGTTGGATTCTGGCCCCTGCATCCGCTTGTTTGTTTCATTGAACAAAGGGAATGTGTCTGCCATATAAGCCACTTTGATCCAAAACGCGTCAGTCAGTTGTTCAAAGAGTGGCCGATTGTGATCTTGGATGAATTCTTTTATTTTTCTTGTAGCTCAATAAAACGCACAAGCACGAGTCCACGCGAAAACCACCTCACCTCGGTGTGTAGCAGCAGTGTTTGATGCGCTTCGTCCTCGCACAGCTGGGCAAAAAGTCTTTTATTAGAAGGGCGAGCTTTGATGAAGTTTACAACTTTAACTACAGTTGATAGTGTGTCGCTGACGACTTCTCCACGTATTTTTTTTCTTTAGATAACGTATCACAAGATCGTTTTAAGAGTAAGTTGATGGTTGATGGTATCAGATTGCCAGATCCACACAGCAAAAGCCTGGAGGGACGGAGCGAGTCTGTGAAATGCTGGCCAAGTGTTCCGTACCACGACATATACAAAGGATTATTTTGGTGTTTTTGTCTTGTTAAAATGGGTGGGGGTGTCGGCGACATTGCAGCGTAAACACAGACGTACTAGCGCGCGTGAACGGGGGCGTCATGGAGTCGCTGTCTGGAGCAGCAGCCAGCAGCTGCTGCGCATCGACTCCGCTTCTCCCGGACCCGTGTAGCGATCGCCACCTCCCCTCCGCCGCTATTTAAGTAGAACAATGATTAGAGCAGAATTAAGTTGTATTTACCGGAGATGAAGTGTAGACTGCAAATTCTGTCGGGGTATGATGGCTCCCACAGTCCATTGGGAGTGTCTGCCTGCGCTCTTTTCATTGAAAATATCCATTTCTTTCTTCGTCCTTCGGTAAACGACAGAAACGTACATCCAACGATTTGGAATGCCTATGTGTGCAACCGTGAGCACAACAAGTCGTAGGCATTGCTTAGATTCCAAAAATAAACTAACTAAAAGTACACTCTAATATTCACCCGTTTTGTCATGTAGTAGACGAGAACAGTACTGTTTTTTGCCTACCCGCAGGACCCAGATGTAGCGCTGACGCTACGCATGACGTCACGCATGAACCAAAAATTATTCAACCTTGGACCAAAATATTTAATACAATTTGTTAATATTGTAAAATCGATTTGGGTGTGCAGATTTTTTAAATATGATCACAACCATAATTTTCTTTTCTTTTTTTTTAAGCATAATTTTTCTCACCTCAAAGCAGAGAAAGAACAGATTACTGGATCAATGTTTGCTTCTGTGCTTTTTGTCTGTCTTGTTGTGTTTCTGCTCTGTCTTCTGTAATCCCCAGTCGGTCGAGGTGGATGACCGTTCATACTGAGCCCGATTCTGCTGGAGGTTTTTCCTGCCCATTAATGGGGAGTTTTTCTTTACGCTGTCGCTTAATGCTTGCTCAGTATGAGGGATTGCTGCAAAGCCATGGACAATGCAGACGACTCTTCCTGCAGATCTACGCTTCTCCAGGAGTGGATGGTGCTTATCGGGACTTTGTGTAATCAACTGGTTCCCTTATATAGGACATTTTTGACCAATCTATATAATATGATTAATTTAGACTTTATAAAGTGCCTTGAGATGACATGTTTAATGAATTGGCACTATATAAATAAAATTGAATTGAATTGAAAAAGATCCATCCATCTTCTGTACCCGCTTTCCCTTTCAGGTACATGAGAAGGTGGCTGGTAACATTCAGATTTTGGGCACTGAAACAACTAAGTTAAGTCACCCAGGCTTAAGGAAACATAGCTGCTGTTTGACACTAAATAAGTTTTATCTATAAAAACCCTCAAAAGAAGCCAGAGTTGGCCCAAGACACAAGCAAACTAAGCAACTTCCAAGACAGTAGGGGAACATCTGTCCTGTTGGGTTTTTTGTTGTTGTTTGTTTGTTTGTTACTGTCATGAAGTCGCGTTACTCATGCGTTGTACTTCACAAACATTTATTATAGGGTTCTGAAAAGATACAAGAACATGGAGCCATTCTCTTACAGCTCTACTTCGTTGTCTAAATCACATTCTCTATATAACTTACTATGCCCCTGTGGCTATAAACTGAACTACAGGTAAATCACATCTCCCCCTTTTGACTTCTTCAGTCTCTAACCCTCTTTTGCAAATGAAACAACATTCTAATGTAATTCCTACATCAATCAGAAGTATAGAACATTGTAACCTTTTACTTCTCAATGTAACTAAATTAACAGTCTCACATTTTCCTGTTATTGTCCATTAACTCCATTTTTTCATGTTTTCTACACACGACTGTTCAACACTGCAAACATTTCCTTTTTTCACTAAAGAACAGATATCAAGTCATGAAGTAATAATATAATCTTTAAACCTGACTGGAGGTTTGACAACTCTCCCGCAAGTGGTTCTCATCATCGTAGGTTTCAGGCTCAATGGTGGAGTAACAACATAAGAAACCTGTGTGTTAGCAGAATCTATAACATCTGAGTCGCACATAAAAACCAGAAGTTGAACCAATAGCCTTTGGTGTAGTTTCCAGCACCTCCTGAATATCTATCCTGTTTCTGCAAGTGACTTTCAGATTTCAGTTTGAACAAAGTAAGAATGGGGTTCTGGTGCCCTAGTAAAAACTCTTGCAGAACTTTCCCAATTCTTCTGTCCATCCAATTTGAATCTCACACCTTGATCCTGTTGCAATGTAGGTAATGGTTGAGCAGAGTGTCGGCAGTTGTAGAAATAGCTGTAAGAATCCTTAGCTTTCATATCTGCTTCTTGAACAACAGAATAGTCTATTTTACTTGGAGAAAGATGTTTTGACAACATGGAAACAGATGTCCTGTTTGGTTGTCCCATCATCAGTTGAGCTGGGCATTCCCCTGTTGCTGTGTGAGGTGTAGCTGTGTAGCTTAAAAGAGCTACGTTAGCCTGCGGGTAGTGCGGACTGGAAGATGTGTGTTTAAAGTTGTACGCCGCACTGACCTGCTTGAATTTGGCAGATTTAAACTGTGTTCAGTTATCAGTCAACAGTTCAAAAGGAATCGGCCAACTGGCAAAAAAGCCTTTCCAACAAGAAATGACTTGTAGACTAGTCATGGAAGGTAAATGTGCCAATATCTATTGAGAAATAGTCCACCACAACCAAGTATTGTTTCCCGTTGTGATCACAAATGTCCATTTGGCAGATGTGACAGAATCAAGAGCTCTTTTCCTTGAGGTGTTTTTTTGGCAGAACTTACACATTCTATCCAACTCTGTGATGTTCCGTCCAATCCCTGGCCTCACACTGATGTATTGGCTCTAAGTCTGCATTTAGTGAGGTCCTAGTGACTATTATGAATCTGTGACAACACCTGTTGACATAGTAGTCCTGGAACAACAATTCTGTAATCGTACAGAAGTAGTCTATCAATTGCTGACAATCTGGGAGCATGAAAACTCTGCAGGGTGTTAGGAACCTGTGATGGTTCTTCATGCCAACCATTATTGACATAGCCTGTAGGTCTTTATCTTCATTGGTGGCTTGTTTGATGTGATCCAGTCTGTCTTTTGTTATTGGCCTAGTTTCAATCACCGCCTGTACATATGCGCTAACATCATCTTCTGTGTCTGATTCACCATTGTTTGGCAAAGGGTTATGTTACAACGTGTCTGCCACAATGAGTTCAATTCAATTCAATTCAATTCAATTTTATTTATATAGCGCCAAATCATGAAACATGTCATCTCAAGGCACTTTACAAAATCAAGTTCAATCATATTATACAGATTGGGTCAGATTATACAGATTGGTCAAAAATGTCCTATATAAGGAAACCAGTTGATTGCATCAAAGTCCCAACAAGCAGCATTCACTCCTGGGGAACCGTAGAGCCACAGGGAGAGTCGTCTGCATTGTACATGGCTTTGCTGCAATCCCTCATACTGAGCAAGCATGAAGCGACAGTGGGAAGAAAAACTCCCCATTAACGCGAAGGAAAACCTCTGGCAGAACCGGGCTCAGTATGAACGGTCATCTGCCTCGACCGACTGGGGTTACAGAAGACAGAGCAGAGACACAACAAGAGAGACAAAAAAGCACAGAAGCACACATTGATCTAGTAATCTGTTCTACATTAGATGGTAGTAGCGGGTGAGCCGTCTTCTCTGGATGATGTCACATCCAGAGATGTGCCCCCATGTTTTCCTGGAACATGGCATGCTTCAGTATTTAACTTTATCAATCTCTTCAGGAGTCTTTGACATCTGTTTGGTGCTTTCTCCAGATCATAAGAGTTCATTAGTGGGACAAGTGGCTTGTGATCTATTTGAAGACAAATCTTGTCCAAACCATTTAGTATCTTGAAAACCTTTCACATACCCACACACTAGCAAGGAATTTTTTCTCGAGTTTTGAATACCTGTTTTTTGTCTCAGTCAATGTTCTGGAACAATAGGCCACCAGACAAAGACCCTAACCATGCTCCTGGTAGAGAGCAGCCCCTAAGCCATAACTGCTGGTGTCGGTCCTGACTACTATTTGTCTCTTTGCATTATAATATGCAAGGATAGGTTCTGAAGTTACCATTTCTTTGACCTTTTGGAACACTTCTTCTTGAACATCTCCCCAGGTCCAGGAAGTATCATGTTTCAGCAAGCTGTCAATGATGTGCATTACTGATGAGAGATCTGGCAAAAATTTCCCCAGGAAGTTGATCATGCCAATTGCTTGTCTTAGATCAGTGATGTTCTTAGGAAATTTTATCTCTGTGACAGCACTCACTTTTTCTGGATACGGCTTTATGCCATGTTTCCCTATGATGTGTTCAAAGTATTTGTGAAACAAAGTTTGTCTGACTTTCCAAACTGACACTTTTTTTTTAACTTGAAGCTCTGATGGTTTGCATGCCAGCTATTTCTGTCATGGTCCTCTTTGTCTTTTTCAAAAACTAAAATGTCATTCATGACAAGCACAGTTCCTTTGTGATTCTTGAGCAAAGGGCTCATCTTTTCTTGGAATATTTCCAGAGCCAAGGTGATGCCAAAGGGTAGCCTCCAGAAACAGAACTGACTCACTGGTGTTATGAAAGTTGTTCAAATAATTGAAAACACTGTTGCTACAGAAGCCCTTGGCGTAATGTCCTCCAGTGCTGGCAACACAAATCTTTCTTGTTTAATCGTTTTATTAAACTTAGTTAAGTCCACACTGTCATGATGCAGCCTGAAGGCTGCATACTGAACATTTCTCGCTCCGTCTCCAGTGCTGTCCTGATTAGGAACACCTGTCAGGCTGCAATCACCTTGGACTCATTCCACCTGCTCACTCCACCATATAAACTCACCTCAGTTCGTCTACGGTTACCGGTTCGTCTGCAGTCCTCTGTACACCATGCCTGTCTCGTTCCTGTCCGTCTCCTGGTCCCATTCCTGTCTGCCCGGGTCTGTTCCTGTCTCCCAGTTCTAGCATCCCTTCAACTTCGTCTGGTAAATGGACTCTGGTTTTCGTTATCCACTTCCTGCTGCTGTAATAAACTTTGGAAACCAGCTCTGTGTGTGTGTGTGTGCTGTGTTCGGGTTCATCCAAGACAAAATCATGACACACACACATGCTCCCTCATTTGTCCTTCTTAAGAACGGGCACCATGGGGGCACACCAGTCTGTTGCCTCCTTGACTTCCTCAATGATGCCTAATGCCATTTACTTTAATTCCTCCTCCATTGGTGGCAATACAGGAAATGGGATGTGTCGGGAAGCCGAAACACTGTATTACTCAATGTCAGACCTGGTCTCTATTTTTACAGGTGAACAATTTAAAAGTCACCAAAAACATCATCAAATAGTTCAAATAGTCCTAAGTCAAAAACCGGGTAAACAGAAGTGCAGGAATAACCAGAGCAGTATCTGGGAGCAGAGTTGGGTAACAGATCCAAGTTCGGTGACATGCAGGCGGGATAAACAGACAGGGATCAGGCAGGCTCAGATAGACCAGAGACAGAACAGGGTCAGGCAACAAAGGCAGGCTATCAGATCAGAAGGGGTTAGGCAAAACAAGCAGGCAGTCAGATCAGGCAGGAAAACAGGTAATTCATGGGGTCAGGCTGGCTCAGAATATCTGGAGGCAAAATTGGGTCAGATCTACAGGTCAACAAAGAAACAGAGAATGCTGGACTAGACTCACTGAAATGCTAGACATAATCTGGCACTGAACAGAGGTTTGAGGCGGGTATAATAGAGGAGTGCATAAGTGACTGGGGTTGAAAACTAATTACAGGTGACAGGTAAGACTGATCAGAGGAAGGGTGGTGAACTGATTGGTAGTGACTGGTGACAGGGGAGTGAAAGACAAACTAATAGGGTAGTGGCTGGTGGCTGCGTGGTGAACTGCCTGCTTACTGGCTGGTAACTGAGAACTGAACAGAACTGGCTGGTGACTGAGATGTGAACTGAGATGACTGATTACAGGCCGATGAACTGGTTAAATAAAGCAAAGTAGAGAACTAAAACAAAACAAAACACAAACTATGACATTCTAGCCTTTTATGTAGGCTAATACTACAGTCATTACATCCCCCAAACCAATCACAGCCAATCACAATCGCAGACCCAGGAGAGCAGACTTCAGAGGGCATGTGTTTTGGTAAAAATTATTTTGAGTAAAGGGTTGTTTGAGTTCAGCGACCTTTATTTTAAAATAGGTAATTAAGAAACTCCATAAAATGGCCAGGACTGCACTTAAAATATATATATATATTTTTTTGATAATTATCAATATCGATCAGTCTGATTTCTATTTTATCAATATGTTTTTTTCTATATCGTCCAGCCCTAGTTGTACCATTCACTTCCAAATTTTAATTTAGGTAATAAACAGAACCTTGAAAATTATTTTAGGATAGGCTATAGGTTAAAATACTGACACTGATACACTTTAATTTGCAAGCTTATCCACCCACAGTAGTATTCAACCTTTTTTTATTGGCAGGCTGATTTATTTGTTTTTTTTACATGAACAAGCATTGTTGTTGCATGATTTACAAATTTTCAAACAGGCATATCTTTGAGCAGCCCTCTACAGCCATGTTGAAACATGCCTGTCTTTAAAGAAATGGTGAGACATCTTGTTTTTTAGGGCCATGTAGTATTGTGTACACTTTACATTTAAAGGGAGCATGCCATGCTTTTTAATGTCTTCCTTTTCAGATTAAAATCAATCAGTTGTGGTTTATCTGAAGTGGAACTGCAATGCTTTGGTCTAAATTCCTCATAAATGATACCCCACAGTCCCTCTTTTGCCCCTGTTCGGAGGTGTATCTGGTAGGAACTTGTTTTGGTGCCATCTCTTTAAATACAAATGATGTGCTTTACACCCCGCAGGGGTCCAGGTTGCTCCAGGTCGCAGAGCATTCTATTCCACCCTGCTCGGTCATTTTTAGAATATGCTGGGGGACAGTGTTATAAATTGTGTAGGTTAATACACCCAAAAACAAAACATTGTCACTTGAAGCTTCGACATCTTTGAGCTTGGACTACAATATTGCAGCGAGAAATGAAAATGCCGGATTCACAAAATTGGTAAGCCAGAAGTTCATGACCTTGTTTAGCAACTCCGCAGCAAATACTGTGATGTCATCGATCAAAAAACTATGACATCAAAAGTAAAGAATATACTTCAATGTCGTAAAAGTAATAGAAGGAATTCCTGAATGTGTGTGCAACACCAAAGCTTTTTACTATTTTCTTTTATCTAGAACATTACTAATCCTGTAATTCCATACATCTCTCACAGACTGCTCGCGGAGATGAACAGCAGAGCTCATGACTCTATGAATATGAATATATGCAAACACAAAACACTCAAAGGATTAACCTGTTTTCCCCAAACGCATCACAGTTAGTCTTACTTCTGTAATTAGTATGCGGTATATCTCATTTCTAATTCTACCTGGTTGAGTTTGAGTGGTTGGAGGTTGTTGCTGGGGGTACCTTTACCTTGGCGCTTTGAAGTAGGATTTAAAAACAGCCTTTAAGTGATTGGTTACTGAAATGCCTATAACATGAATTAAGATGCCTGCTGATTGTGCCATTTCTTCATCCATCCATTTTCTAACACATCTACCCCTTGTGAGGTTGTGAGTGCCTATCTCCAGCTGTCAATGGGCAAGAGGCGGGGTACACCCTGGACAGGTCACCAGTCTATTGCTGGACAACATAGAGACAAACAGGACAAACAACCATTCTTGCACACAATTTCACCTAAGGAGAATTTAGAGAGGCCAATTAACCTAACAGTCATGTTTTTTGACTGTGTGAAGAAGCTGGAGTACCTGGAGAGAACTCACGCATGCACAGGGAGAACATGCAAACTCCATGCGGAAAGACTCAGGGGAAGGCTAGGACTTGAACCCAGAACCTTCTTGTTGCATGGCAACAGCTCTACCCACTCCCCCACTGTGCAGCCCCACCATTCCTTCAGTCACTGGAAATTTTCACCACCATCATCAGCAAATTAGTTCAGTGGTTTTCAATAGGTAAGGCGCGCCTCCCCTGGGGGGCGCCAAAGAGTCACAGGGGAGGGGGAAGAAAACAGAAGAAGACAGTGCTGCCACTCAACTCTGTGAAACTATGTAGCGATATTCGTGCCTTCTGTTTGAGCGACCCACTGTCCTCGTGCTCAGTTCCATCTCTACTCGCGCACTACTTTGCTCGTGTGCACCTGCACATTTCACGCTCAACACTAGCTGTGCGCTCGCTCGCCTGTTTATGCGCTAGCGACTTAAAAAAACTGTCCACCAGCCAATCTGAGACAGGCTTGTTTTCCATCCAATCAGAGTATGGCTTGCAAATACTTCATTCAGATGGATTAAATCAAAATGTTGCAGCCTTTGGCAGAAATTACTAAACATCACCGTGGGATTGAAGAAAAACAAATAAAAAGTTTAATATTTTAGCCTAAAATATTTAGGCTAAAATATTTAGACTAAAATATTAGAGTTACTAAGTGAGGTGTGAAAAATGTTTTTGTCTCTTTTCTTTCCAGCCTCTGGGAGGTGATGTTTATTCTGATCATAATCATCATCATTGTCATCATTATTTAAAGAGCACTTTAACACAAGGTAAAACAAAGTGCAAAACATCAGAAATACTTCAGATAAGAGATAAGATCTGATAAAATGCTTGGTTGTTAAAAAAGCAATAGGTTTAAATTGTGTAAAATAAGCCTAAAAAGTAAATCGGAATATGGAACGTGTTGACGTCTGGTAAATTCAGGTTCTTTTTTATTATTATTTCAGTTGATGTCTCCTGTTGACGTGACTTTAGTTTGACATTGGCGTCTTTTTACTTCACTTTGTCTGCTGTTGAAAACAATCGTTTATGAATCTGCTCTAATGACAGCTCAATTTAAAAACTAAGCCCTCTGTCCGTGATGTTTCAGTAAAAGTAGCCTGTAAAATGGAAATATTTGGATGGATATTTTATGAATAGGCCTTTTTTATGAATGTACTTTGTTAAAAGAAATACAATAAAAAAACATGTGTTGGGCTATCAGTTGTTTTTGAAACACAGCATTCCAGGAACACAAAAGGAAGATGCATTTACTGCAGGGACCTGTGTGTGGTAGATTTGTGGTTGGGAGGAGGCCGTGGTTATCTTTACCTATTCCAAAGGGAGGCTCACATTCAATGAATTTGAAAACCCCTGAATTAGCTAACAGGCTTAAGCATGGAACCATTGCTGGTTTATATTTGGTCCCCAACTTCAGCCAGGTTTATTCAGAAAGTTTCGAGAGATACAGATTAAATCAGAATCTAACAAGTTTGCTTTCAATTGGATATTTGATATGTAACTCGAATTTTTTGTGCAAATATCCAACATGTACATTGAAATAGTTAAAAATTTTATGAAAAGAGCATATCTAATTTATTGTACCCGTATGTCAGTTTTAGTGGTATTTCTGCAATTTTCAAGAGGTTAACTTAGTACTTTTGAAACCCATTCAGTAGACTAAATCTAACATTGCATATGTTCATTTTGTGTTTACCCAAAGACTATTTATTTTTAATAGTCCATCTATATGCCTATAAGCCTTTTTCCAGACGGGTGACGTGATACTTCTCAGACTGATTTCCTCTCTCAGAATCGGACCGAGATATCCTTTCTCAGGCTGATCTCTCTCCAGCTACATCTTCTCAGAGGTGTTCCAAACCCCCTCAAGGTATTCTTGGTATTGGTTCTGGCCTGTTACTGAAACATGTCTAGTTGTGTTTCAGCGCTGCAACCTGGAATGGTTCTCCCTGAAGCTAAACTCTCCGGCACTTCTGTTTCACTGCAGGGTACAAAACATTTCTGTTTAAATAAATGATATCTGCTAACACTGCAAGTAACTCCAACTTCAGGAGTGTGGCTGATTTGAAAACTGATCTACATCTGTTGCAGCCTTTGTGTATGTGGGATAGACAGAGGCTGCCATTGCAACATTTTACAAGCCATGATTTTGATCAGTCACACTATATTGATTCAGACAAGGACAAAAAATTCAAACCTATGTGAAGTGATCTCAAGCCATTTTGGAAAGGTGTAGCTATAGCACACTTTCTACAAAATGGAATTCAAACAATGCACACTCTGAAGCAGGGTGAGACAGGGGAGAGGAATCGGTCAGGATTAGAACCTTGTTTTCTGCAGAGATAACCTTTGAGGATTTCACAGTGGTTACGCACAGAAACATATTTTGAAAAGTTGGGCAGCTGTGACTGATTCAAATATCACCTATTTGAATCTGTAAGAATGATTTCAATGCAAGCATTTCCAAAGTTGAAAGAGGAAATCCAAGTTAATTTAATTCAGCTAGTTCATTACTCCATTTAACTGATTCTTATTACAGTCTTTAAATATTAGCAATTCAAAACAACGTGACATTGAATTGGAATGAATGGGTATCTATCCGAGTAGTATAAAGTTAACACAAACGGTGAGTGAAGTAGATGAAGACCAAAACATAATCCTGAGAATATCTAACTAGTTTGAAATGCTTGGTACACTCCCACCAGTAACAAACCTCCAGTTAGATACTGAAGGTATTACCACCTTATCAGGTGGTTGACTTCTACCTTGTTAAAGTAAAAGGGCCAAAGTAATAGACTGACCCCATAAAAATAACCTGGTCCTGTAAAAAGGTTCTTGTTCTAGGAGAAACACAGTTTGACACTTTTCTATACTAAGCTTTTTATTTTATTTTATTTGTTTGACAGCTGACAACAACTAAAACTAGAGAAAGCTTTTAATACCATTGCAAAATGAGCCAAATTGGAATCTTCATGTGGTGCTAAGAATAATTATTTTTGGCTTTTTCATTTGCGGCAAAAATCAAAACAAATAACATGAACAACCACAAAACAACCATTAAACCTTGCATCTGGAGAAAGATTAATTTGTGGATCTGTAAGTATACACTGAGTTCAGGGTGATGCACAATGTCCACCTGGCAGTGTTGCTGCAACTTCTGGTATTATGGCAACAGTTGCAGTAAAGTGGTTTATTTTGGTATCTAAATGCATCTTCATATGCATCTTCACGCTACAACATGTTTGATAAAGTTTAATTCAATATTTTCCACATTCTCTGTGGCTGGGACTTGATTGAGATGTAACTTGAATTCCGGGGTTAAACGTGCAACTTCTTTTGACACTAAGAAAAGACACACTTATCATCTGCACCGGACAGCGATGATCAGGATTTAGCCTTTCATCTCCTTTTTGCTGTGGCTTTTTGTCATCATCTGCTCTCTATTTGCCACTTAAAGCTCATTTATTAGAACTGCCCTGACATGTAATCATGAGGAGTCAGCAGCAGCAAACTTCTCTCCCAGGAGAAATCAACTATAACCAAGCTGTTCAAATGGAACTAGATTAAACTTTCATTTTACACGTCCTATTTATTACAACAGACCTCGACTTACAACAAGGATTGTTCTATATAGAGTAATATTGTAAAAAAGACAGATTACACTACAAATAAAATTCTGTTAAAAACATTTGTTTCTATATATATCTAAGTCTGCCAGAAAACTGACAAGCTTAGTAGGCTAGATCACCTTGAGGCGCCTTGATTTTGTGCCCAGCCCACCAATGTTTGTTTTAATAATGAACATTTAAAACTGCCATGCGCATGCCCAACACACTCTCCGTAGACCGTTGTGGGGCACAAATCCCGTGGCCCCAAGCCCAGATCATACAATCAAAATACTGGAATTGCATACGTTACCTTTACGTTCTGCCGGATAGTGTGTGACCATCTAGTGTTGGTTGTCCTTGCTAGCTCATTGAAGGATCGATGTGAATCTTTTCTGTTCAATAAATGAACATTATGAGGGAGCCTTTATTTGTAATTGTATGTATAAAAATTTAATTACATTTAGCCTCTATAAAATGGCATCATCACAAAAAAAATGACTTACTGCTATTAGGTGTTGAGTTTTTGTGCCCCACTTAACTTGTCATGCCAGAGGGCCAATTATAGGAGTTTCTTTTCTTTCTCTTCTAGGGCTGGAGAAAGTTGGCCGTGACTCCAACTATGAGCAAGAAGGAAAGGTGCAGTTTGTGATGGATGCTGTTTATGCCATGGCGCACGCTCTGCACCACATGCACCATGAGCTCTGTGCTGGGCAGCCTGGCCTTTGCCCTCAAATGGCCAACATCGATGGCAAGGAGTTGTTGGCCCACATCCGTGCTGTCAACTTCAATGGTAAGATAAACTGCTGACTATCTGTGAATGTTTTAGTCACTGCCATGTTCATTAACATCACATTCTCCCATCCATGTGGAATTTTTTTCAGAGATAGACTCCTAGCGTGCTGGAGAAAGAAGTAAAAATATTTACAGTTCGTATTGCCTTCATTCATTCATTTATTTACACTTTTCAGTTATGCATGCTAAAAACATTTGACAAAGAAATGCAATTGTTTCCTGGAAATGTCTGACCCAGTTCAGTCTGCAGAGCTTAGTGTTTCAAATTATTGTTAATTTTCTTTATATTTTTTTCTTTTCTTAATTTTGAGACATTTGAAAACATTTAAAAATACCTTCATATGATTAAAATAAATGTATTTTTTTGTTATATTAGTTTTCACTTTTTGAACTAAAGTTGATTCACATAGCCTACAAACACAGTATTGTGCTTCTTGCATTACATCCTTAATTTTGTCTATTAGAGATGCAGAAAGTAGGCTTTTCCTGTCTGATAACCATTTCCAGTTATGTTTTACATCACCTATCAATGTTGATGTTGACCTGATACAACATTTTTTTTTTTTTACAAAGGACTATAACAAAGAAAATATGCTGCAGGTTCCTTGACAGAGGTAGAAGTTACATTCATGCATCAAAGCATACGCTGTTTGTCAGGCAGTCATTAATCCAAGTGATTGTTGAGGCCTCCACCTGAGTTCTCTGGATTTTTGGATAAAGTAAAACAGGCTGAATTGCATCACATCCATATCATTCTAAGAACATGATCCTCACAGTGGTGCCCGGTTTGTCCAGTTGAAAGCGGGTTTTTTAAACTGATATTTTATGTATTTTATTATTACACCTTTATTTAACCTGGAAAATCACCATTGAGATTAACAATCTCTTTTTCAAGGGAGACATGGCTAAATGAATACATAGATAAATAAAAACAAATAAAAAAGTCACAAAACATTACATGTAACACATCTTATATAAAAAAAAAACATCCACAAAGACTAGTTGAAATGAAAACTACATCAGACAGAATTAAAATTACTGACAATTTAAAGAAACCATCTCCTAGACCATCAGTCTGGCTTTAAAATCACTCAGGGAGATCAAGCTGTCAACCTTCAAGACATTTTGCAGAGTTTTCCATGTAGTGGGGGCAAGGTAGTTCTGTGAGCATTCGGGACAGAGAGCAAGCACCGGTCATTGGAACGCAAACAGTATTGTTTGGTGCGCTTTTGTATTATCATGTTACACAAATAGAGTGGAAGAAGACCTAGAATTACTGTAGATATAAAAGTGGACCAATAATGGAGCCTGCGGGTAGTCAAAGAAGATCATCCAACCCGGGAATATACCTCACAATGATGGTTCAAATTGTGACAGTTTGTTAAAAATCTTAGAGCAGAATGATAAACTGTGTTAATCTTGTGAAGACAATGGGTGGAAGTATACATATATAACAGGTCACCATAATCCAACACAGACAAAAAGGAGGCAGCAACAAGCTGCTTTACAACATTAAAAGAAAAGCATTGTTTATTATGATGAAAAAATACATTTCAGTCTCAACTTTTTCAATAGTTGGAGCATATGTGATTTAGGTGATGGATTCATCAGTTAAGATACCCACGTATTTAAAAAATGATAAGCTTTGTCTTCAGGCCCCCACATACTTGCATGGACATGAATCTGCAGACGTCCATCCAGATTCTGCACATACTCAAGACAGACTCTGTGTGGACGGTGCGATGACAGGTATGCGCAGAGCTCAGTTTTTACGGCCACGTACGCGGTGTCACAGAATAAACTGCTCGGCAGCAGGAAGTCGTCAAATTGAACTGTTTTATATGTGCTTGATACACTGAGCTGCTCCAAGCAGGTGGTCACAAGTACGCGCGGCATCACCGTCCATCTCTGTTCTCACTGACAGGTGGGAGCCTGCTGGAAAAGAAACGGTTCTAGGTGCCCAGCTAACTGATCACACATTTTACCATCCGTTCCACCACTTCGTCCTACTGGCAGAAAGTGTGGGAATTGTAGGAATTTACCACAAGAAATGTAGGCATCAGTAAGCTCGACTATGAAGGCTAAACTGTTCCTGGAGAGTCATCAATATGAATAGTGATGAGTCATCAATATGAATATTGATGAGTCATCAATATGAATATTGATCAATATGAATATTGATGACTCATATTTAGTGTGGCTTATAATCTGGTGTGTTTTATGGTGAGATAAGTACGGTACTTTTGTAAATCCTGTGCATGTTTGGATCTTGTGTGGATCTGTGGATTTTGTCCTGTGCATGTATGAATCACATATGGGTATTTTTAAAAATTGAGACTCCTCTTGCTCCATAATAGACTGCGTTGGATGGATAGATGTGATTTGGGATAGATAATGCAGTCTTTTATGTAATGAAAAATTTTCTGAGGTAATCTGGATCCAAAAGTTGTATTTGAAGACCTATTTTTTTCCTTTTTCCATCTGAGCTGACTGATTTCTGGTTGCCAGATCTTCAAAATAAGGTATGGAAAGTGCCTGAAAAGTCTGTTTTACCATCAAAGAGTCTAAATAAAGACCTCTACATTGCGTTGACAGAAAGAAAACTGTATGAGCAAGAAGTGGGCGTGTTGCACCTAATCTTAAAATATTGCATCCACAGGATAAGAAGTACAAAACAGATTTGGTCTACCCCATTTAAATGAGTAAATTGCATCAACTGCAGGCAGTCTGGGAGCTGCTGTCAAGCAAAGAGGAAGATTGAATCTTTACATAATCTCTCCAGACACTCAGGAAAACCATTTTTGAACTTCTGCTATCTAACATTTTTCTAGAGACAATATTAATGAGGCTATTATTTTTTTTTATTAAGAAAAAATATTGTTTTGTCAGCAGAAGGTCTGCAAAATGAAAGAAAAACTTTTGTTCTATGTCTGAATTTAATAAAAAATTATTACAGCTGACAATTCAGATATATCCCTGTTTATCATTATTCTGCTGGTTCATGTATCAGTGACAGTGGTCATGTCCAGCCCTGTTGACTGTAACCTCCCTCCAATAACTATTTAAAAATAAAGCAAATATACTATAAATAGATCTGTCCAGGCTTTACTCCACGGCCTCTCCCCCATTGACCTCTGGAGATAGGCACCAACCCCCAACCGCGACCCAGATTTGTCCACTGTTTCTGTTTTTATATGTTGCCTTAAAATTATTATGTATAATTAAGCTATGTTTTTGTTCTCTGTTTTTGTTCTGTGATGTTCCTGTTTCCTGATAAAGGTTAAAAAAGTTAGACCACCCTGAAGCTGCCAATGTTATATCTCCCAGCAAAAAGTTTCGACCCTGTTGAACCAGTTTAATTACGACTCAATAGTTGTTTTTGTTTATTGCACTAAATAAACAATTATTTTTTCTATTTTTCTGTATCCAATTCTGTTCTGTTTTTGTTCCTAAAAAAAAGTTAGTGATACCATCATCAGAACAAATCTGTCTTCAACAGTCAAGTTGACAAAGAATTGAAAAAAGATGGAAGATGAAAGAAAGTTTACTGCAGAATTTTATATGGATGGAAGCGGGCATTTTCCGTATGAGCCAGGACTCATTGCCAGTTGTGACTAAATGCTGCCAGAAGTGCTCAGCAACCTGTTGTAACTGGTTGCTATAACAGATTTGGCTCCTTCATACAGTGACTTTCTTCCTCAGTATACCAAAAACAGACTACAATTTGCACTAGGTGCTTTTTAATAATAAAAGTTGATTAGGGGTTTAAAAAGGCAATTAATCTAGTGACAAAAGTGCTAACCTCTCTTCACACTCCTGTATACAAACTAATCTACTACTCTGGTTGGGGTGACCATTTGAATGAATTAATGAGTTTATACATTTAAATCAGAATATATTAAGATTAAAAGACATAAGACAACCATTCCAACCAAAAAGGAATAGGTTAAAGCAATGCTTATATAAGCCAATCCTTATCTAGACGCTTTTAACTAAAGCGGAATCAGTCAACCTCATTGGACAGAATACAGTCAAAAGAGAAGAAATAAGAAAAACATGTTTACCATTTTTACACATTCTGAACAAAGACATATCTTTCCATATTACACACATTGATAATCACTCACATTTTATGCTTTAGTAGTTTTTTTAATCCTGTGAAGAAAACACATTGTTTATGTTAATCTCTGAGTCCATCTTAACACCCACAACTGACACACATCTAAACTCCACAATAGTTCTTACTTTAACATTTTCAAACATAAATAGACCTCTGAGATGGTGAAATCTTTCCCTTTGTTTAAAAAAATCTCTTTTTTGAAGAGGGAATGTTATTATTTGCAACCCTATGAACAATTTCAAATGTTTTAATATTGATAATGTCCATTAGTTTTAAGGTATTATTTTGAATAAATAAGTTTGGTAGATTCACAATATCCAACTTTATTTACTATCCTTACAGTTCTTTTTTTATTTAAATAGAGAATCTTTACATGTTTTAATAGCATCCCCTCAAATTTCTGCACAGTATGAAAGATAGGGCATAGCCAGCCAGTTAGGAACAGAGAACTGGTGGGGTGGCCAATCAGATTCCAGGGGAAGCCATCAAAAAATTCAGACAATAAGTTGGGTACTTTTTGTTTATTTGTTATTTAGTTTTTTTGTTCTCTGTCAAGGTTTTGTACTGTGGAGCCCCCTAAGGGACATGAGATTTTTTTATGTTTATTTTGCGTTTCCTCACAAAAGTATTGCATTTCCACGCAATGCTTTAGCGTTTCTTTTTCGCAATAACATAGTAGATGCCACAGGGTTAATAACCTTAGACACAGGAAATGGTCTGACAAATCTTGGAGATATCGTACGTGAGTCTGTGTGAAGGGCTAGATTCCGAGTGAACAACCAGACTCTTTGGCCTACCCTGTAGACAGGTGCCGGAGCTCTGCAGCCCTTTTGTAGGTCGAGGTCTGTTTAAGGAGAGTACGACACGCCAAGGCTCAGGTCCTACGACAGCAGCGGATAAGAGTGAGGGCAGAAGGTACACTGACCTCTTTCTCTAGGGCTGGAAACAGAGGAGGTTGATAGCCATGGAAGCAGTGAAACGGAGACAGGCCAGTGGAGGAACAGGGTAGGGTGTTGTGGGCAAACTCTACCCACATAAGCTGCTAACTCCAGGAAGAAGGACACCATGCATTCTTTATGTTTATTCTGGGTAGTCGGTGTTTCTAAATTACCCTGAAAGGAGCACTGACCAAATTTCCTTATTTTAGATAGAAAGAGCTAAAAAATAGGGATGTGAAGAACTAAAGGTAATATTTCAGATGAACTGTGGTCTGACGTCATGCTGCATCTCTCTATGTTGTTCTCCGGTCTCTTGTTTATATGAAGCGCTTCAGGCCGGCTGGAACCTAAAGTGAAGGTAGAGAGGCGCGGCTTGTCACACATCTTGTTTTGGGCTACAGACAGTGCTCAAGCACCACCTCGTGGTGAAATATCAATTGTTGCTCCTTTAAGTTACTTAAAGTAAGTGTGTGTATTGTTTGTTGTGCCTGTGGGTGACTGTGGCTCAGTGGTGGCACACCTGTCTTGCAAGTTGTAGGTTCAATTCCAGCTTCCCCCTGTCACATGCCCTTAACCTACCTGCAAATCCTTGTATGTATGCTTACGTATTTGTGGGTGTGAAAATTATAAAGAGCTTTGCGAGGTTGGTATGACTAGGATAAATATATTCAGTCAATAAATTGGGAACAATATGTACCCCACCTCTGGCCCAATGATTGCTTGAGAAAGGCACCTGTCCCAAATGGATGGAATGTCATTTTTTGGAAAAGGGAGAACATAGTAGTACAAAAATACAAATTTATCACTGTTTTCCCTGTTGCATACTGTCCCTGTCATACTGACCTCTTTAGGTGTTTAGTCTGCTGATTACAGACCTAAACGGATTAAGGGAAATTGTCTTGTTCATTCTCTGGCTGATTAATTATTGTGCCTCTACTGCTGACTGTGTCCTTTTTAAAGTCTGCTTTCTATTTGTTTCCGCTCAGGCAACGTTCAAATGAGTTCACCTGGTATCTGATATTCGTCCTGCAATTTTCAGAAAATTTGTGCTTAAATTTTTTCAAGACTTTGGTTAATAAAATTAGGATGGATGAATCAATATTATTGAGCGTATTATGATTAAAACCCCTGCTGGATAAAAATGTATGTTCCGAGCTGCAGTTTCCCTCCATCTCAGGTAAATAGAATGATTCATACTTGTCTTAATGAACCTTTATTCATTCCTCACCTTTTCCACCTCCTTTTCTCAGTAAGCTAAATGGCCATCCATATAATAAGTTATAAAAATCAGGTTCAAATTCTTTATTTATGAGCAGCACTATGATAGGCTGGTTCTTGAACTCCAGTAGTAATTTATTTGAAGCCATACAAGCAGATCTGAATATGTTCTTGTTCTGGAAGAAGCCAGACTATCCTTTGGTGCACACACAGTAAAGTGGCGATAACTGGCTATGGAAGGCTAATAGGTAATGGTCAGAAACACAGCTCAAGGCTTTGTGATTGCTCTTTGGTCAAGATCCAGAGAGATGGAGTTCTGTCTATTGACTCAACTGGGCCTGGGATTCTTTAGGATGACTATATTCAAATACAGTTATAGTCAATATAGATTGCTGCTTAGACTTCTCATCAGAGTTGTTTGCATTCTGTGTTTTTTCTCTTCTGCCCACACACTGCTTAAATCACGACTTTCTGTATCGTCAAAGCTTTCACAGAGCTCATTCTTCTCCCAGCTCTCTGGCTTCTGAATATCAGCTTTTATCACCAAACTTGCCTTCTTTTATTTACAAAGTCAAAAGATGTATTTTCTCTGAAAGCAGAAAATGAAAACATGTTTCACATAATCTTTTCACTTTCTTCAGAACCATCAGGACGAAGCCTGAATACGAGTCAGTCTGCTTTTTTTCAAGGTGAAAGTTGGGACATAATACAAACCAAGGCCACATTTATCTCATGTGTTGTAAATAATTTTTTTCTTAAAGGTGCAGTGACATCCCTGTATAAATAATGTCATGTAGTTTATAGTGTTGCATACGTAACTTCTCCAAAGAACTTCATTAAATAAATAACATCAGCTTGTTGTTTTGTTGGACCAAATATCCCTCCTGAGTAAAAGGGTTGGTTGGGGTAATGATATGCAGCTACAACCATATTTGGAAAACTGGTCAAACGTCTCCCACTTTTTAAATCTTTCCAATAGTACATGTCTGCAGACATGTACTATTGGAAGGACAGCTCCTCTGTTCAATGCAAGACGGAGAGATGTTGAAGATCCTTCATACCTGCAGCAATCCAGCTTCCTTTTTTTATCCTTATCATATTTTATCCTTTTTAAAATCAAAATGTTAAATCCAAGTTTGTTGGGTGCCTTAAAAACTTTGAATACACCAGCTTAAACCAAAACGTTGTGGTTTGGTTACTTATTTATGCCCAGCTGTTGTTCGGCAGGATCTTTGTTTTTCTTTTATGATTTGATCCAATTCTAAATTATTTTGTCAGATAGAACTCTGGTGTATCAACAAATTCCCACTACACAGAACCCATCAAAAAAAAATTTAAATATAAATTTCTGGTCTGTGGCAGTTTTAAGTTTTGCTGTGTGTGTTTGAGTAAAAAACTGTGACACACTGAATCAGTTTTAAATGTTTTATTAAAGTCCAAGATCCCAGAGCAGGTATGTCTGCAGAGAGAGACAGAAAACATATCACAAAACTGAAAACAGAAACTGTCACATTGTGTAGTTGAGGATCCAAACACAGAGTAAAGTTGCTGTGAGATTTTAATGGAAAAGCAAATTAAACTTACAGATGACATCAAAACAACAAATGACAGAAAAATAACAGCAGACAGGAGGAGTAAGGAACAAAAATCAACAACAACCTGAACGTGAAACCCGTATTCACAAAGATTCCTAAGACTAAACGTAGCTCTAACTGACGTCATTTTAGGAAAAATATTGGAATTTTCTGAATTCTAAGGTTTATCTTAAAGAATTTCCTTGATAAGATAAAAGTTATTCGTTAAGCATCTTAGCCTTTCAGAGAGCTCCTAAAATGACACAATATTAGGAGTAGTGAGGAGGACTTGTTGCAAGCCCAATGGTGTCTGAAGCAGGAAAATGGTGGAAAGACAGAAAACTGTTTGACTGATCCACCACCTAAACAGTGGAGGAAATGAGTACATAAACTTATATAACAATCATACAATAATTAAAATCTATATAAGATAAACTTTACCATCCCCAAAAGGGGAAATTAATCAGCTTTGGCGGCCCGATAGGTTAAAGGCGCGATTCTAGTAATGTAATTTTATTGAGGATAAAGAATTAATAGTGAAAATGTTGGATAATCCTGCATACAAAGTGGCAAAATCTACAAATTATATATATATATATATATATATAAAAGATGTGAGAAGGTAGTTTCTGTATTGCACAATGTCAGTAGCTTAAATGGTCAGTTTGCTTGTGTGATGCCATCTCCTCAATTTTATTCCTGCACGGAGCACCAAGACGCACAGAGAAAAAGGTGCATTGATCTGCAGCAATACACTTCAAAGTCTTTGTGTTTGCACCATAATCCTGGGACCAATTTACCTTTCAACACTCTCCTCAATTCTCTTCCCTGAGATGACCAGACAGATGTACTGCTGTTAAATTTTTTCCACCTTTTTTCTCCATTTTATGCCAAATTCTGACACTTTTTACAAGTAGGTAATCCCAGTAAAATGCTGACATGTGAGAGCATATTAATATCAAAGAGACAAAGCAGTAAAATGACTTGTGTGTAAACATAACAATAAGTAAATCAAAATAATAATGAGGATGTAAATAAGGTGAATTTAAACATTTTGATGCTGTTTGACAATAAATGTAATTAATCCGTTTCATCATCAAGTCACATTTGTTAATCGAGTCTAATCAATTAATTTTTCTCTTTTTTTCCCTTGTACCATGAACCAATCACAGCTCTTAAAAGACAGCATCACACTTTGCAACAGGGTAAACCACACCTCCTCACTAAGATAAACATTGTTGCCGTCTCCTTACTCAGAGTCGCTGTCAGCAGCTAACTGAGTCATTCTTAAACTAAAACCTCTAGGTAGGGATTTTAAGCTAAAATGGGAGCTCTCTGAGAGGACACTGAGAATCTTTGTAAATACGGGCACAGATCTGCTTAAATACTGATAGGAAAAGGTAAAGGAAGACATGAGGAGCAGCTGGAGTGAATCAGGAGATACAGGCACAGGTGGGAGTGAAAGAAAAACAAATCTAAACCTAACACAAAGACCGTAATAAATAAACAGACTCAATAATAAATAAACTCACTAATGACTGAGCTCAAGATAGAGGCTGAAAAATAAGGATCTAAAATAAACAATAAACTAAAATCATAACGAACAGAATACTGACTAATGATAGGAACCGGATCTACAGATAATAAAAAATAGTAACATGTTTAACAAACAGAACTGCACAATCCCCGGTAACCTCAAACTAATAATAAATCAGTCACGTGACAGAAACACTTTTACTTAACAGGTAAATACTCACTCTACGCTTAAACATTGTGCAGAACAGCTAATTCTGTATTAGTGACATTACCAACATACCTACCATTTGAACAGGGCCCTTCTCTCATCATCTGCCTCTCAATTTTACAGCAAAACTCCTCCATTCCACTGAAAAGGTGAAGGCTGGACAGTTATAAACCACTAGAAAAGAGAAAGCTTAGTTAGACCTAGTGAGTTTTTCTAAAATAACCATAAAATAAATTCTCAAAATAAAGGTAACTGAGTGACATCAATGTAAATAGCTTAAAACATAAATAACAAAATAAACTATTATTCTATAAATGATGTAATGATAATGCAAAATTTACAAGGAGCTTTGAATACACTAACTACTAATTTGTTTTTGCAATGTCTATTTTTCAGAAAAAATAAAGCTTCATATTTTTATCAAAGCATTTGCATTAATGAGTTATAATATATATATATATTTACTCTTCCTTGATATGGTGGTTAAAATTAAGTTTGAATCATTGTGGCTCAGTTCATTTTGGTTAATTACACTAAATGCTAGGGTCAAACTATCAGCTTTTATAAGCTAAGCTAAGCAAAGCAATTAAGCTGATTGCCCCTGAGCAGCTCGCTCAGTATTCAGTTTTGACAATAACACGTCATGAACAGTGCACAACAGACCATATTATACCCCCTAAACCTCAGAAAAATTAAATCTGTTGTCATGGCCCCTTCAAAGTGGCAAAAAATATAAATATTCGATTTCAAACGAAGGTAATGAATGGAATGTCACAGTTATGGTTCTGTTTTAGTTTGGTTTTGGACTTATGAGGACCTTTTCTGTTTACCCTGTCACAATTCAGCCACCAGCAGTTAACCAATCAGTTCAGTCCACCTTTTGTCACCACCCTTTCTTAGATCAGCTCCACCTGTTACCAGTAATTAGTGTCCATCTCCAGTCACCTGTTTAGCCAGCTATTTATACCAGCCTCAGTTTACTCACGGTTGCCAGAACGTCTCAATTGTTCCTGCTACTCACCGCTCGTTTCAAGCAGGATCGGTACCTCTTCTCTACCATCTGGATTCTGCTGCTAAGAGGATCACCTATCCCCGTGCTGCAGTCCTGCCAGTTTCTCCCCATGAGTTCTGCCGTTTGCTCTGCCTGTTCTGGTGGTTCTCCATCCTACATTGTTCGTTCCAGTCTCTCCTTACCTGTCTCATCTGGTCTTCGGCTCATCTCTGCCTGTCTGCACCATCTACCAAGACTGTCATCGCTAGCCTGCCTCACCTTCCACTATTCAAGACTCTCAATAAACCTTTTTAATCGTAACTTAGTGTCTGGTTGAATATCGGGTTCACCTGCAGTAACCGTTACATGGAGGGGTTTCCATCCAAAACAAAAGTATAACACAATGTAACGTCAGACAAACGTTTTGTCTTTTTAAATCATTTATTGAGAAACAGATGATATACATGTTAACATTTGTAATGAAAGACATGGGCCTCTAATTGAATTAAATCATGTTCAGGCTTACAGGTACACATCTAAAAAAAAATAATATTGTGAAAAAGTTCAATAGATTTGTCTGGTTGTACACATATTAGAGCTGAGCTTGTAGGCAATTTGGTATTTATTTTCTTTTTAAATCATGCTTGTATCTGGAGACCCCAAGAGTGGCCATGAGATCAGGTTTTACCTCTCCATGTTTCTGCTGTGCCACCTCCCACTAAGTGGCCCACAAGCTGAGGAGGAAGGGATGTTGGGCCTTTGCTGACATCAGACATCTCAACCTGAGTAGAAGGTACAGACCTGTCATCCTCTCCATCATCATGGGAAATGTGAGATCTTAACAAAGTGGGTGCATTGACAGCCCTCAACTAGCAACAGAGAGGCTACAAAGAGGGCAGTTTGTTTATCGTGAATGAGACGCTACGATCGGTGATACCAGAGGCACATATCCCAATAACATGTCCATCTAAGCTAAAGGTAAAAACCAAACCCAAAGTGTCTCTTTTAATGAGTAGGATCTATAACTAACTAAGACAGTTAGGAAATAGCAGTTCAGGAAATATTAAGTGTAGGTGGTTGATAGATCAGTTCATAGAGGTACAGGGATTCCCCTTTTATCTCCACAAGTTGGACGTCAGCTGGGATCTGCTGACACAGAAATCTGGACTGAAATACCAGAGTGACACCACTGCCTGTTCCTTCCATCTGAGGAGAGCTACTGAAAGAGCAGTCCAGATAAGTTGAGAAAAAAAAGGAGCCAGTTTTCTGTTAAAAGCATGAAATCCAACTCCAACAAAATAAAGAAACCATTCAATATAAAAGTTTTGTTTGCAACAGATTTAGTATTATTATCAAACATCCTTTTCATTGAGCCCACATTTCTGTATTAAAAATGTTTTCTTTATATGCCTGTAATATTCAAGTCTTACACGTTATTTTTATGAGCTGAAAGCAGAATATCATCACATTCCATTGAAATGCTTGAAATCATCAGCTTGTGTGGAATTAATCTATACATTGTGGTCATTTATTTTGTTCCTGGAATAAATGAACTTGTTTGAATAAATGAACTCATAAATGTACTCATTTATTGAACGAGTCGGTATTTTTTTCAAAGGGCCAAATAAGAAGCTGTTGAAGGCCAAACTTTTTAAACTTTCTAAGTATGTATTTTTTGACAAACTTTGAATAGATTTTTTTCTTTTGGTAATTGTAGTCACAGCAACTCGACGTTGAAATGGGACCCATCCAGCTGGACCAAGTTCAAGGGGTCTGAATAGAAGGACCCTTACGTATGCAAATGAACAAGAAATGTTGAAATGGATTTCACTTACAGGAGTATTATTTTTATCTTTCACCGTTCTTCCAGCACTTTTAATACTCTACATTTAATTTATATTTTTAATTATGTGTTTTCAAATGAAAAGTCTTGCAGGAATGTCAAGGCTTATGGCCTTTGAAATGCTAATATCCCCTCAGGTATGATGAGCTAATGACATAGAGCCCCTGTTATGGTAATCTGAATCAAAATAAGTAAACAAATGCAGTTACCTTTGGAGTGGCAGTGATGTGTCCACTGTCAGAGATTTGAGGGAGTCTTTTATTATGCTTTGCTTCAATCTGAGACCATAAATGTGCTTTAAAAATCTTCTGCCAGGCTGTGGAGCAAAGCTCTTAGTGGACCTGAGGATCTTAAAGTCATTCTGCAGAGCAGGAGGTTGGCCAAATAAGGCAGTCATCGCTCATACTCCTTAAACCTTAATTACGACTTGCCCTTTTTTTTTGCCAGGTCATCATTATTAATAGCATAAATAAGGTCTTCATGACTGTAAGCCTGAAGAAGCATCATTCATCTTTTAGCTGACGCTGCCCTCGTGTGGTCACCTGAGGTGAGATGGCCAACTTTAGAACTCAATGGGCACCTCCTCAGAAAAGAGGCCAGTATCAGGAATTAGATTTTGAAGTAAGAAAAGAACAGCTAGATCAGTGTTTTCATTCCAATATTTGGTCTGCCTGCTGCTGAGGAGGAAAGTTCAGATTTGTCTCACCTTGTTCCAAGTTAGTGCAAGGTTGAGAGCCAGTTCTTGTTTGCGTCTTCATTTGAACATGCACACGTGGATGAGATTAGATATTTACACTGACCCCCCCCGGCATCATTCCCTTTGCCCTTTCTGAGAAAGGGATCTGTTTTGCCATTACATGTACAAACTTTACTATCAGAAACAATTATTTTAGTCGGCCATAATGCAGGATCGCTGAAATAAAGCAGGTGATCAGTCTCTGATCCATTCTGCTCTCTGACCAGGCAGTCAGCCCTCCATCTGCACGCTGACTGGTATCTGTGTTGGGCAAAGGCATCACTTTGGGTGTACCTTTAAAATAGTTAAGCATTCTGTCAATCTATTTGTTTATTCAGTTATTTAATTTTGTTAAGCAATTCAGGCTAGTTCAGTGTTCCGGCATTAGAAATACATTGTAATGCTTTTACTGTGACTTTATTAAATTTCCTGTTTTCTTTACCTTTTCTGCTCCACGTCAGTTCAACAATAAATAAAAGGCTTACTTTTCTCATCTTTTTTTCTAATTAAGAACAAAACACTTTACATTTGTAGACTCTTTTTATTTGCATTCATGATTTGGTTGGTAAAAAACTACAACACATGATTCAACAAATGCAACCACAAGTAATTACAGAAGAGCAGATTCAAACTGAAAAGGTTTACTTGGACAATTTATATTTAGGTCTGCTACCTGGTCATCTGCCTCTTCATGTGTTCCCTCTGCCTCCCTCTGGTCATCCATTTTCTGCTCTCTCTGTTCTGTTATCACTCTCCAGTCCAATATAAACACTTCAGTTCATCTTCAAATGTCTCACAAACAAGTTGGTATGCATTGTGTAAAGAAAACTGGGTAACACTGCAAGTAGTGGAACTGAGAGTGCCCCTCCCCCCATGGTTTGTCTCTTCTAAAATTAGGTTGGTTCACAGTAAGTGTTTTTTTTTTGTCCATTCATTACTTTCTTTTTTAAAATAAAGGCTCCATTAAAATGATTTTGACAACATGGGTCATTTAGCATTGATAATATAATCCCCTAGAATTTGCAGCCTGCCATTCTGCAGTTTATTTACATCAGTTTAATTCTATCCTCTTCCCTCACTCAAACTGACTCAAACTGTATTTTAATGTAGCCAGACTGTCATGAACGGCGCTGTCATTGACATCATTTCACATCATTTTAATTTAATGCATTATGCTGTGACTTTATTACTCTGTATTTACAATAAAAGTATAATTGGTTAGAGCACGAGCCTTCAGGTAATATTCTAAAAGTAAACATTTAACTGTTTACTGCTTGATTTTCCTTTTTACTGTTAGAAAAAAAAATCAGTTGTTTTTGATCAGTTGATCAGTGTGCACATTATAATAAATTAATGTGAAAGAAGCTATAATACAAGAACCATTTACAAAAAACGGAAGTCTTACAACCTTCCCGAAGTTCTCTTGTTTTGACACTTATTCAGTCCAGGAGTTTAGGTTATGACCTACACAATAATCTTAGATGTAATAATAAAGGCGTGGTCAAGTAGTTCGATCAGATGCTTCATTTAGATCCTTCCTTTCCAGTTACTATTTATCGAATACATAAATGAACAGTCAAGATGATGGAATATCCATCCATCCATTTTCTAACATGCTTATTCCTATTGGGGTCACGAGGGGTGCTGGTGCCTATCTCCAGCATTCAATGGGCGAGAGGCAGGGTACACCCTGGATAGGTCGTCAGTCCATCGCAGGGCAACTCAGAGACAAACAGGACAAACAACCATTCACGAACACACTTACACCCAAGGAGAGTTTAGAGAGACCAATTAACCTAGCAGTCATGTTTTTGTACTGTGGGAAGAAGCCAGAGTACCCAGAGAGAACCCACACATGCACAGGGAGAACATGCAAACGCCATGCAGACACATTTTTAGTTACTGTGCAGGTAGCTATATTATAACGACTGACTTATTTCTGTAGAAAAGGTCCATCTAACAGAAAATATCACCAATTTATAGAACAAGTAAGCAAATACTCTTTTTTCACAATAAACACACCCATTCAATTCAATTCAATTCAATTTTATTTATATAGCGCCAAATCATGAAACATGTCATCTCAAGGCACTTTACAAAGTCAAGTTCAATCATATTATACAGACTGGGTCAGATTATACAGATTGGTCAAAAATGTCCTATATAAGGAAACCAGTTGATTGCATCAAAGTCCCAACAAGCAGCATTCACTCCTGGGGAAGCATAGAGCCACAGGAAGAGTCATCTGCATTGTACATGGCTTTGCTGCAATCCCTCATACTGAGCAAGCATGAAGCGACAGTGGGAAGAAAAACTCCCCATTAACGGGAAGGAAAAACCTCCGGCAGAACCGGGCTCAGTATGAACGGTCATCTGCCTCGACCGACTGGGGTTACAGAAGACAGAACAGAGACACAACAAGAGTAACAAAAAAGCACAGAAGCACACATTGATCCAGTAATCTGTTCTACATTAGATGGTAGTAGCGGGTGAGCCGTCTTCTCTGGATGATGTCACAGTTAACAGAACGCCAGACCAGGTGTACCTACTATGAAGAAAAAGAGAGAGAGCAAAAAGTTTAAAGCTGAAATGACGATAGTCATTTCAATGTAATACAATGCAAAACTGGAGAACAGTAGACTGAAGAACAGTAGAAATCATTAGAGTGAGAAAATTAGACCCTGATGTCCTCCAGCAGCCTAGGCCTATCACAGCACAACTATAGAGATAGCTCAGGGTATGAGCCACTCTAACTATAAGCTTTGTCAAAAAGGAAAGTTTTAACATTAGTCTTAAAAATAGATAGGGTGTCTGCCTCACGGACCAAAACTGGGAGTTGGTTCCACAGGAGAGGAGCCTGATAGCTAAAGGATCTAGGATATAAATGTAAATTTAAAAGGGATATTTTGGTTTACCATTTTTATAATGGCATGTAGAGACTACATAATGTTAACAACACTGGGTCTGATCAGGAGTAAACACACATTCATGAGCTTTTTGAAAAAGAAATGTGTTAACCTGGGAGAAGTTAACAGAGTTAAGTATGGCCAGGTCAAGAGGTGCTAGAATCTGCTTTAGGTGACGCGTGGCTCTGAGTGAATTACACCAGACTTTTCCCCCCAGATTTTCATCTAGCATAGAACATATGTTTTATGCATGTGATTACAATTTTTAAACAAGCACATCTTTTACATCATATAACATGTCTTTAGAAAGTTTCCTAGGTCACTGTATTTTCCATAGATATCATGTTTTATTTTTATTTAATTATTCATTTTTGTACATGCTCTCTAGCTCAATTTTTTCCCCAAATTACTTTTTTTTTGGTTGCGTTATTCAATATTTTTGTTTAGCTGCGGAGCTACATGTTAAAGACAACCGCTGTGTCAGAATATCTCCTTAGTGGATGCATCGTCTCTGGATCCTGCATCAGCAGCACGTTGCCAGCGTGTGCTCTGTGCCTGACTGAGCTAATTAAAACCAGCAAACGTTCACGTCAGCCTGTGTTTGGGGCTTTCCTGTGTGAAAGTGTGAACAGCAGGGTTGGATGAGGGTCCACATGCATCAGACTTTGTGACTTCAATCAAACTTAAGCATTTTCTCCATTGTTCACACTTCATTTCACTGAGCATGGGACAGTGGAGTTAATTATAAGCCCTTTTCCAAAATACTGTGAAACTCGAGAGAATCTGGCTTTCTGTGGCCACAGTAGCTGCTGGGTTAGCTGCCAACTCAGCCGTGTGCTTCTTGTCCACGTAGTTATTTTTGGGAGCATTTACAAGGCTAACAGAGATGATTGGCTATTGTTAGTGGAGCGTGTGATGGAACTGCCTGCACGAGACCTTTGTTGTAACATCCTGTTTGAACTGTTTTAATGGAACGAGGGTGAACAGCAGGCAGGGAAGCATAGAAAGGAACCCCAATGATTAGGGAAGACAAGTTATAGGGGATTTCCTGCTGTGAATTAAGGATTTAAGGGTTGCAGGGCATGAATGTACTGTGCCTGGCAAGTATTCATACGCCTTAAACTTTTACACTTGGTCACAACAAATTTTATACTTGGTCACAACAAATCGTTATTGGCACACAACTATGTAGTGGAAGGAAAAATATATATGGTTTTAAAATGTAATCCAAACAGAAATGTGAAGTTTGGTAAACATGTATTCCATATTTATGTATTAATATGGGACAATAGGGAACAATACTTTATAGAGCCTTTTGTCACTGCAATTTCAGCTGCCGGCCATTTGGGATATGTTTCTACCTGCTTTAAACATCTGGATATTTAGTTGGTTCTCTGCAAAACAGCTCAAGGTCAGTCAGATTAGATGAAGAATGTTCAAGACCAAGCTTCTCATTTGGGTTTAGGCCTTAACTTTGACATCTGAAAACACTTTGATCTAAACTAGGACTACTGTATCTTAACTGTGGCTCGTGAGCTCCTTGCAGCCTTCAAAAGGATTCTGGGTGGCTGACGAACACAAACCAAAAATGGTACAGACTTGGCCTGTTAACACTGGAAGCTCATGCCGAGGGCCAGGTTTTCTCAACAAAACAGTTGCATACCATTCTTTTAATAAGGTGGGCATGCAAGGTCAATGTTATGTTTTTTTTTTTTTTTTTTTTTCCAGTGTCCTGTCTAGCAATGTGGCAATAAGAATTGATGTCTTAATGCCAAATAGAGCTCGACAGATTTTACTTTCCCAAGTGGAGCAATCAGCTTTTGCCATAGTGCTCCGCTTGATCTATTCATGTAAATAGTTTTATTGTGATTCCTGCAAGGAGTATTTCAAATTATGTGGACATTACAGTGGGAAATTAGGAGAGTAACGGAAGAAAGAGTAACGGAAGAGAAAAAAAAGAGAAGAGGTAAAAGAAAGAAGAGATAAAAGGGAAAGAATGACAAAATGTCTTCAGTCTGCTTCATCACCTGGAAAGAGAGATGTAAAAAGAACAGCACAACCAACGGATATAGTATAACAGATACAATAAAGCAACACCTTGATACCATTGCTAAATTATATGTATTATTATTTAAACTGACATGTATAATGTGATAGCTGAGAAAAGAAAGTAAAGAAATAAATAAATGATGGGCTTTTTGTATAGAAGTGAACACTTATTACCTTGAACCCAGCACCTGTGGGTGTTTGTGAGAGTGCACTCCGTCCGTCTGTCCGTCCGTCCGTCCATCTGTCCGTTTTCTTCCGCTTATCCAGGGTTGGGTCGCGGGGGTAGCAGCTTCAGTAGGGAGGCCCAGACGTCCCTCTCCCCGGCTACTTGGGCCAGCTCCTCAGGGGGAATCCCAAGGCGTTACCAGGCCAGCCGAGACATAGTCCCTCCAGTGTGTCCTGGGTCTTCCCCTGGGCCTCCTCCCGGTGGGACGTGCCCAGAACACCTCACCAGGGAGGCGTCCAGGAGGTATCCTAACCAGATGCCCGAGCCAAATCAACTGGCTCCTCTCGACGTGGAGGAGCAGCAGCTCTACTCTGAGTCTTCCCCGGATGACTGAGCTCCTCACCCAATCTCTAAGGGAGAGCCCAGCCACACTACAGAGAAAACTCATTTCGGCCGCTTGTATCCGGGATCTCGTTCTTTCGGACCCAAAGCTGATGACCATAGATGAGGGTAGGAACGTAGATTGACTGGTAAATCGAGAGCTTCGCCTTTTGGCTCAGCTCTCTCTTCACCACAACGGATCGGTACAGCGCCTGCTTCACAGCAGATGCCACACCAATCCGCCTGTCGATCTCCCGCTCCATCTTCCCCTCATTCGTGAACAAGACCCCAAGATACTTGAACTCCTCCACTAGGGGCAGCACATCCTCCCCAACCTGGAGGAGGCACTCTACCCTTTTCCGGTTCAAGACCATGGTCTCGGATTTGGAAGCACTGATTCTCATCCCGGCCGCTTCGCACTCGGCTGCAAACCGCTCTAGTGAGAGCTGTAGATCACGCCCTGATGAAGCCAATAGGACCACGTCATCCGCGAATAGCAGAGACGCAATCCTTAGGCCACCAAAACGGATCCTCTCAACACGTTGGCTGCGCCTAGAAATTCTGTCCATAAAAGTTATAAACAGAATCAGTAACAAAGGGAAACCTTGGCGGAGTCATACAGAGACCTGATAGCCCTTATTAAAGGGCCCGGTACTCCATACTCCCGGAGTAAACCCAACAGGATCCCTCGGGGGACACGGTCGAATGCCTTCTCCAGATCCACAAAGCACATGTAGACTGGTTGGGCAAACTCCCATGCCCCCTCCAGGATCCTGCAGAGGGTGTAGAGCTGATCCAGTGTTCCACGGCCAGGACAAAAACCACACTGTTCTTCCTGAATCCGAGATTCGACTATCCGACGGACCCTCATTTCCAGAACCCCTGAATAGACCTTACCAGGGAGGCTTAAGAGTGTGACTCCTCTGTAGTTGTAACACACCCTCCGGTCCCCCTGTTTAAATAGGAGGACCACCACCCCAGTCTGCTAATTCAGGGCAAATGCCCCCAATGTCCACGCAACGCTGCAGAGCAGTGTTAACTAACACAACCCCACAACATCCAGAGCCTTAAGGTACTCAGGGCGAACCTCATCCCCCCCTGGGGCCTTGCCACTGAGGAGCTTTTTAACAAACTCGGCAACCTCAGCACCAGAGATGGGAGAACCCATCCCAGAGTCCTCAGGCTCTGCTTTCGCAATAGAAGACGTGTTGGTGGGATTAAGGAGGTCTTCGAAGTATTCCGCCCATCAACACGCGACGTCCCGAGTCGAGGTCAGCAGCACAGGCCACCCTACCAGAACCCCCCCCCCCCCTCCAAATACCTAAAAAGCCCACTCCCTCCCCCTCCTTACCCTAGCCACAAGTCCCCCCATCACTTTTTGGGGAGAGCAGAAGCATCAGCCCCAGTCCCGGCAAGCCACCCAGGCCCCACAGCAACCCTCACACGAGGCTCACACGACATAAGCCCCTCCCAGATGTCTTCACCCCCCTCCATACAATGGCCTACATGTATGTGTGTTGTGAAAATGTTTTGAGTGAAAGTGTCTAAAATGCATAATAACATTGGGATGAGGGACGTCATCAGAAAGTGGCAGTGGCAACCTCCAGTAACGCCCCCCTCCCCAAGGTCCTACATCTGTGGCAGCATGATGGAGCAGGCAGAGGGAGGAGTCTGGGGATGGGGAGAAAAGAACTGGGGAGCCTACTGCAGTCCCAGGGAGCCAGTTCCCCAAGTGACTCCAATAGGCATCCCCGCTCCACGAAAGCCCACCCAGAGAAGGGGGCCCCGCCAGCGGCAGCACCATAGCCCGGGGGCCAGGGATAGATGGTAGGGCCCGTGAGCCAACCACCCACCAGGACCAACACCTTACTTTTTTCTTACTTTTTCCTTACTTTTCCAATTTATGAGGATAGTTTTCTTTGTGATACATAATGCAGTGAAGACCATTCAAACAATTTTTTTTCCAGAGGGCTTTCCTCAAAGTTACCCATCAAGCAAACTGATGGGGAAGGTGAAATTTTACAACTCAGGCACTTTGATAAGTCCTTACATATCTGTGCCCAGAACCTCTGGACAGGTGTGCATAACGATAATGCATGAATACAATTATCAGGATGATTGCCTATGCAGTGTGGACAGATATTAGATTGTGCAAAACCCATCTTGAATAATCTTTGTTCTGTGTAGTGTACTCTGTAAAGGATTTTGTAATGTATTAGTTGTAAGTTGGAGTTTCTAGTCAATTTGAAAGTTCTTACACCTATCTGAGCCCAGAAGTTTTGTTCAAAGCTGACTGATAAATCCTCTTCCCATTTCAAAATAGGAAGAGATATTGAATCATCTGTTTTAGTCAGTGTCCTGTATGATTTAGACAGTAGTTTGGGTGGGGGTGGGAGGTGGGGGTAAATCTAGAAACTAATATATTAGTTGGGATTTGTAAAGCACCTTTAATATGCTTAAATTTATTTCTAATTATAGATTTAATTTGTTCATATTCTAAGAATTTATTTTTATTAATGCCATATTGCATATTTAATTTGGCAAAAGTGATAAACTCGGCTAGGTTTGTTGGTTAAGATTCTCAGTTATCCAAAAAAAAAAAGTTAAAAAATTAAACAACTGGACTTCTATTCTGAAGCAGAAGACGTTTCACTTCCCATCCAAGAAGCTTTCTAAATTCAAAATGTGTGGAGTAGTGAGGGGTTCCAAGCTTTATAGACTTGTTGACGAGGCCTCATTATAGCTTAGATTAACATGTAGATTTACCTGGAACTGATCGCCCCTACAATGGAGAGTTGTCAGGTGCATCCTTTGCCTTGCTCACAGGAGAAGTGTTGTGGTCACATGTATGCAGGTGTGAAATGGGGTGAAACTTGGCAGAAATCAAAGCTATTTCTGTGTTGTAAGTTTTTGAAAGTTGAAACCTGAGCCCTCCTTCTCTGTTTAAAGTATTTTTTTCTCGCTATGTAAATGGCCTCCTTCACCCCTCTCTCAAACCATATGTCTTCTCTATCCAAAATGTGAAAATTTTGGTCCTCAAAAGAGTGTTCTTTATCCTTAAGTTGCAGTTGTTGCTTGCTCAACAACTATAACAAAGAGAAAGTGCAGCAGTTTTTCTCAACTTAAACTAAGCATCACATTTTTAGTATGTTTTAAGGCAAAATTAGGTTTGTCAAGCCTGCAGGCCTCATTAATCCAGCTGTTAAGAGTCTTTTAAGATCTGATGTATTTATCAGCTAAGGAAACTTAATATAGAAACACAGATATTTTTCAAATGTAACAACTGGATGCTGTGAAATTGATGTAGAAGTATCTACAGAGTTGTGTCCAATAGAAGCAAACATTTTAAAGTTGCCTAAAACCGACTACCTTTGTTGTAGGATGTATTTATTTTTTATAACAAGCTCCGAGTGACGTCACAAATTTTACAACAAGAAAGGCAACTATGATAGATCATAACTTCACAGAATTTCAGTGAAAAAAAATCCAAACTGTCTAACCAAACCAAAGACAAATAAATGAGGGACAGCCTTGTGAAAGGAGGTAGAGTGGGCTATACCTCTGCACTTCCCAGTAGGGTTGGGAATTGATAAGATTTTCACAATTCCGATTCCCTTATCGATTCTATGAAACGATTCGATTCCTTATCAATTCTCTTATCGATTCGAATTTGGGGAAATGTTTTTAACCTCTTAAACAAAGATAGACATGGTATTAAGCATTTCAATTTAAAGTAATACTAATTTAACATTTTAGAGACATAAAAAGACAACAAATAAACATTGAAGTACGGTTTATAGGTTGGGTTCTGCTATGTTATAAGATGAGTATAAAAGTCATCTTTAGAACCAATCTCTGCTCAAACTGGTGATCTGCACCACCTAATCTACTTTCCAAAGTCACATAAAATTAGTGGGCTTCGCAACGGTGAGCATTCTATCGAAGTGTGTCATATCACTCCGCCTTTCTGGTCGGTAAACAACTGTCCCCGCAAATTTTACATTATAAAAAAGAAAAACCTACCGAAAAGTCTCGCTCTCGTCATCTTGAAGACATTCTTCTTCGAAATGTTGGCTACAGACGACATTTTTTCTCTCTGGCCAGAAGCACGATGGCAAGTTGGTAATCCAACAAAAGAGCCCGTGGTGGATCATGAATTGGAAAGGTGAAATAACTAATGTTTTTCACTTTTACCCGATGTATTGGAACATCCAACTTCAATGGGCATTGTTGCTTCAACAATAGCTCTTACGAATTTCAATAGTGAAGTTCTCTCGAAATCCGAATTAATTGTTGTTGTAGAGCGCAGTGCCTTACATCACAGGATGTGATGTCGGGCAGCCATTATTGCCCATATTTGGGCAATAATGGCCGCCCCCATACACAGTGATCGAGACAACAATTTATGCTTTTATTTTCTTATGGATTAACGCTAAATTCATTAAATTACCATGAATGTATTAGTTTTACGTATAGCTAATGATCCACTGATTTTTTGTTGTTGACCGGACTTCTCCTTTAAAATGAAGCCAAACTTTCGATCGCTTTACCCGACGGGGCACCATTTTTTTTGTTTTGCTTTTCTAGACTTACGTGTGGTCACATCGTACTTGCTTACTGAATGCCGTGTGCGTAACCTGCGTAAAAAACGTGACATAAGTCGTGCTGCCCAGAGCCCTCGGCTCTAGTGCTGCCTGGAATCGATAAGACAATCGTTAAGCGAGCTGCCAAACTGTGCCATGGAACTGGAACACACGGAACCGGTTATGAACAGGAATCGGTTTTCGATTCCCATCCCTACTTCCCAGGCCATGTAACACCTCTAATTGTCAAACAGATAGCATGCATGTGGTACAATTGTACAATAAGACAGAAAAGAGAGGAGGTCAATTTTAAAGAAGATGTTTGAGCAAACCTATCGAACTCCAGTTCAACAGTAAAAGTCCCTTACAAGTCATTACTGACCCTGGAGACTAAAACATATTAAAAACATGGTAAATGGAACTGATAAGGGACTCTATTGATTTAGTAATTGCTGATTCTATTTTAATGATTAATTTTAATAATATGATTATCAAATGCACTTGGTCAAGCTAATTTAACTAAGTCATCGCCAGTCATTCAGTGTATACTGATAAAATTATTTTTTTTTAATTTTACAACAGTACATTTCATCGTATCTTTGGAGTCTCCCCTAAAGGATTGCTCCTTAGAAATCACTTTGTTTTTTGTCTCCACCCAACAATGAGATACATTTTTCACCCCCGCTTTTTGCATGATTATCTCTCTTTGATCAACATAATTTACCATCTTGCTGTCTGAGGATGCAAAAGAGAAGAAACAACGGTTGCGCTGGATTGTAAATCAGCTTTTGTTTTTCAGTCTGCTGAGCAGGTTTTGCAGTTTTATTTTGGTAATCGCAAGTCTACAGCATGTATTGACACCATTCTTATCCCCATGTTTGGAAATAATGCAGAGGGAAGATGTTAATTATTTATCAACGCAGATTCTCTGAAGTGAAGTCAAGCAAAATAAAGTGGGAGTAAGAAGCGAGGGAGAAAGAGGAGCAGGGGGTGGTTGAGGGGATTTCTACACCCTGAGGGGAGCTGTGGTGATTCATCTTATTGCTGATCTGATCTAAACTCCTTTTATTTATGCTAGAGAAGGAAACCATCACAAGATAGGATCAACCCAAAGCCCTCTCACTTCATTATGAATCCATTTTTATCATTTTCTGTCGCTGTTCTGCCCTTTACCTTCAATCTGCTGCTCTTCTTCCTGGGTTCAACAGTTCGCTAATTTTAAACTTGCCCTACAGAAAGTAACAGTGATGTTGTATGCCAGCCACACAAAAACGCTGAAAAAAGTACAAGCACTCAACTTATGTAAGATATGAGTGTTCCTACTTCCTAGTGTGTTTGCTGTGCTCTGTAATCCACCCCTTGGCTTTAAATGTAGTATTCAGACTTCAGGGTATGAGTATTTCCTTTTTACTCACTCACATATTTCTTGGTTTGTGGTTGGGGGATTTAACAGACAAAAGAAAAAAACAAAATGACATTTTATTCAAACTGGCCGGAAGTCTAAGCAGGAAATCCAAAGCTAAGACTTAGACTTAGACAACTTTATTTGTCATTTTGTATGCACAGAGTGCATACAGAACGAAATTTCATTTGCATACAGTTTGAAATTTACAGTGAATTGCAGTAGATTACAGGATAAAGTAAATTACAGGATAAAGTTACAGGGTAAAGTGCAGCAGTGTTTTAACAGTGCAACAATTGAAATGTAAACAATGCAGGAAAAAGAGACAGTGTGCAATCCCAGTGTACAGGTCAGTTTTTCTTAAAAACCATTTGTATGTGCAGAAATGATTTGTGCAAGAATGCATTAAATAGACTGAGAGTTCGGCAGCATTTGTAATGCTGGATAAAGATGCAATGATGCAAATGTACAAATATGCGAATGTGGTACAGAGTCCAGTTATAGCTTCAGCAGTTCAACAGTCTGATGGCGATAGGGAAAAAGCTTTTACAGAACCTGGTGGACCTGCGGCGGATGCTGCGGAACCTCTTCCCAGAGGGCAGCAGGGAGAACAGTCCATGGTGGGGGTGTGAGGGGTCCCTGATGATGTTATGGGCTCGGGCCAGCAAGCGCTGGGATGAAATGTCCTTAATGGAGGGAAGAGGAGCCCCTATGATCTCTTCTGCTGTCCTTACCACTCTCTGCACATTCTTCCAGTCGGAGGCACTGCAGCCTCCACAACACACAGAGAGACAGCTGGTCACAATGCTCTCTATGGTGCTTCTGTAGAAGGTCGTGAGGATGGGCGGGGGCAGGTGGGCTCTCCTCATCCTCCGCAGGAAGTACAGTTAATTCTGTGTCCTCTTCACCAGTGACGTGGTGTTCACAGACCAGCTGAGGTTGTCCGTGATGTGCACCCCCAGGAACTTGGTGCTGCTGACCACCTCCACAGCTGAGCTGTTGATGAGCAGTGGAGCGTGGCAAGACCGGTTCTTCCAACAGATGATCTCCTTCATCTTCTCCATGTTCAGGATCAGGCTGTTGTCTGTGCACCAGCCCACCAGCTGCTCCACCTCCTCTCTGCAGTCCTGGTCGTTGTCGTCTCTGATCAGACCCACCAGTTGTGTCATCTGCAAACTTCACGATGTGATTGGTGGCGAACCTGGGGACGCAGTCATGAATCATCAGAGTGAACAGCAGGGGGCTCAGGACGCAGCCCTGAGGGGAGCCCGTGCTGAGGGTGATGACATCAGAGGTGTTCTGTCCAACCCGGACTGACTGAGGTCTGTTGGTGAGGAAGTCTAGCAGCCAGTTGTAAAGGGGTGTGCTGAAGCCCAGATGTTCCAGTTTTCCCACCAGGTGCTGTGGGATGATGGTGCTGAACTGAAGTCCAGGAACAGCATCCGCACATGCGTGTTCTTCTCCTCCAGGTGTGTCAGGCTCAGGTGAAGAGCAGAGGAGATGGCATCCTCAATGGAGCGGTTCCGTCGGTAGGCAAACTGGAACGGGTCCAGTGTTGGGGGGAGACTGGAGACGATGTGTTGTTTCACCAGCCTTTCAAAGCACTTCATCATGATGGGAGTCAGTGCAACAGGCCGGTGGTTGTTGAAACAGGTGACTTGTGGTTTCATTGGCACCGGAATGATGGAGGCAGACTTGAAGCATGCTGGCACTGTGGCTTTGTCCAGCAAGGTGTTAAAAATGTCTGTGAGGACACCAGCCAGCTGACCTGCACACTCCTTGAGCACCCGCCCAGGTATGTTGTCGGGACCTGGGGCCTTCCGCGGGTTGACTCTCCTTAGAGTCTTCCACACGTCGGCTGTGTCAAGGCAGAGGACCTCCTCTTCCGGATGGGGAACAGCCATCACAGCTGGAGTGCTGTTTAGTGCCTCAAACCTCCCAAAGAAGTTATTTAGTCCATTGAGGAAGTCCAAATCAACTTCACCCACTGGGGTTGAGGGTGTGTTGTATTCAGTGATCGCCCGTATGCCTTTCCACATACTCCTGGTGTCGCTGGCGTCATGGAAAAGCTCCTGGATTTTCTGACTGTGGTTCATGGTTCTGACATGGTTCAAGTTGGCTCTCGATTACCTCAGTGCCTCCTTGTCACCAGACTTGAAGGCTGAGTTCCGAGCTTTTAGTGCTTGATGAACCTCCAAAGTAATCCAGGTTCGTTGGTTGGCTCGGGTGATGATGGTCTTAGTGGTGCGATGTCCTCAATGCATTTGTTGATGTAGGCTGACACAGTCATGGAGTACTCATCAATGTTTATCTTGTCGTCATAAGTTGCTGCAGCCTTGAATGTGAGAGTGTGCTGTTGTGGGTTTTTATGGCTTGTACAAAGAGCCCACACACAAAAAAAAACAAGTCACTTTCACATTCCTGATATTCTGGTAGCTTTTAACTAAGGCCCAACACCAACAAACAAGTTTTGACATGAAAAAGTCAGAATTCCAGGAGATGACTCCTTTAAAAATGTTCCCTCCCCCTCCCTCATACATCTCTTGCTTGTTGTTTGAGACTGGATTATTGTCATTTTTTATTATCAAAAGGTCCATTAAAAATAGACTTAAAGCCTTCAGCAGATCAAAAACCATGCGGCAAGTTCCTATGAAAACTAAAGGAGAAAATTTTTTCTCTTATTATAGCTTCCCTTCCCTCCATTAAATCCAGAAAGAAAATCTAATTTCTCTGTAAAAAAAAAAAAAAAAGGTATTAACAATCAAGCGCCATCATACATTAGAGATCTGATTGTTCTATATGTTCCTAACAGAGCACTTCACTCTCTGCGGGTTTATTGGTTCCTAGAGTTTCTAAAAGTAGAATGGGAGACAGATCTTTTAGTTATCAGGCTACTCTCCTGTGGGACCAACTTGGAGTTGGTCCCACAGGAGAGTCCAAGAGGATGACTCCATGTCTACTTTCAAGACTAACCAGAAAACCTTCTTGTTTTGATAATGTACATATTTAGACTTGGTTACATTACTTTTAGATATCTCTATAGTTATGCTGCTATTAGCTTAGGCTGGTGGTGGACATAATGACCACTTTTTCTTATTCTGCTACTTCTCTCACTACAATCCATTCATGCAATATATCCAGTTATTGCTGCAATGACAAATTTGCTCACAGGGCATCAGTTGAGTCATGCTGCCAATAAATTCATGTTCTCCTTCTAGAGATGATACGCTTGACCCTGTCTTTCAGTGTTTAACTCTGCCTCTCTCCTAAACATAAATATTAGCTGAGCCTTTACTATGACTAACTGGATTTGCACTCTTGTATCCTATAAACTTGAAAACTGGCTCAAAGAGTATATGTTGAGGTGTTTTTCTCTCCTAGATGAAGCCACTAAAGGAGCTACTCTGCCATTAACTTTTTTACTTTTTGTTTACATAAAACATACTGCTGGATTTTTGCTTCCATGTTTATTCTTCTCAAACCCCCAGTTGTGGGAGATGGCCATATCACACTGAACCGGGTTATATTTGAGGTTTCTTCCTAATAAAGGGAAGTTGATCCCTCTATTGTCGCTACATTCATGTTCAGTCTGAGGGATTCAGACTGAACAATTCAATAAAATCTACCATCAAATATTGCAATTCGGAAGAGGTACATCTTAAGAATAAACTGAACTTGAATGCACCGTTGTTCTGATCAAGTTAGAAAATATGTAACTGACTTTAGATTTGTATGTATGTAGGATAGAAATAGCTATATATGTCTCTGCATATTGTTTTAGCACATGTAGTCCAAGACAAATTTCCGCTATGGGGACAATAATATATAACCTATGTTCTATAACCCGGTGGATTTGCTTTTTTGCAATGTACATTAAGATGGCATTTGTTGTGAATCAGCACTATATAAATAAACTGAACTGAATTACAGCATGTGTGTCTTTTTGCAGGAAGTGCAGGGACTCCGGTGACCTTTAACGAGAATGGTGATGCTCCTGGACGCTACGACATCTTCCAGTATCAGATCAACAACATGTCCACAGCAGAGTACAAAGTTATTGGACACTGGACCAATCATCTGCATCTTAATGTAAGGAGCTGTGACTATGTGTGTAAAGTAAGACTTCAAAGGAGCTTACCAAGTTGTTTCTGACATCAAGAGGCATCACACAGTCTACATTAATAATTAACAATTTTCTATGTCATCAACCTAGAAACAAAATCAAATCACATCAAACTATAAAACAGTAAAGTCAAAAGTATTAAAGAGCGTATAGTTAAAATTATAAAGCAGTTATAACTGTCATATTATTGTGTATCTGCCTCATATGTTTATGGCATGTGAAGATAGGTAACTTTAAGAAAATACATTTTCAGCAAAATCAGCTGTTATTTTACCAAGACCTGAGTGCACAAATGCACCGATTCCAAAGCTTTTTTCGTCTTCAGTTAACGTTAGCTGGAAGCTAGGATTGCTCTCTATCCGCAGACACTATTATTTCTGCTGATCTATCCTGATACAGAATCTATAAGCTACTCCAGTGTCCTGGTGAGCATGTACTCCCACAGTGGAGTGGTGTACAGCAGTGGTTAAGCTATTGCGTAATGCGTTCATGTTAATACCCGCTCTCCTGCAACAAGTTCAAAGCTTTCTTTACCAATGTCGGTTAATGCCAGCTGGAAACTAAGAATGCTCTCTATCCGCGGACACAATTATTTATGCTGGTTTCTTCTGATACAGAATCCGAAACAAGTCCAGCATCCTGGTAAAATGTTCCCACAGTGGAGTGCTGTACAGCAGCACTTAGGTTATTGCGCGATGTCTTAATGTTAACACTCCTCTGCTGCGAGTCCAAAGCTTTCTTCATCTTCGGCTAACGGCAGCTGGAAACGATGAATGTTTGCCAAAATTATGCAGTCACTTTGTCAGCTTGGTCCACTTCAGCACTCCTGATACAGGATATGAACGGGTCCCGCGTCCGTGTCCTGATCAACATTTATCCACAATGGAGCACTGATCAAGCTGCAGTTCCGCTCTTGGAAATCCGTTCTACTCAGTCGATCTTCTTCACAAGTCACAGAAAAGCCTGCATGGAGCCACACAAAGCCGGTATACCAATGAGCCGCATATTTTGCAATGAAATGAAAAAAACTATTTTCTTTGAAATGTAAGGTTTTTTTTCAGTTTGTGCTCTGCCGACTTGTCCCTACTTTTGCCGTGGCGTGTCACATTTTTAAGTTCAGGGTGGCTGTCTTTTGAAATATAATTGAAATATAATTTTATTTGTAATATAGAACTTGCTTTCACACTGAACAGTGTACATCTTTTAGGCTTTTGTGATGAAAATCTTTAAAGTTAATTCTGAAAGTCCTAATTACTGAATCTGTGGAGCTCTGTTTAGACGTACTTTTGCAGATTTATCTTACTATGTATAAAGACACGTCTAAACATCTGACATCACATTGTAAGGCCTGTACGTGAGGAACCCGATATACAGCCAAGCACAGGATGCCGTTTAAGATGTTCATTTAAAACAGGATGAATGGTAACAGGTGAGACAGGCGGGTCAGCGTGGCTGAAGTCATCAAAGTCAGGTTAGACCAGAAGAAAGTGGCAGAGGTGTGCAGATGATCCAGTGATGCTGGCAGATGCAGACTGACTAGATGACACAGGCAAACAGTGACTTGACCATACGATGCAGGCGAGGTGTGAAGACAGAACCAGACATGACCAATAGTATCTGACTAAACTTGATGTTGAAGGTGGAAATAGGCTTGACTAGAAGCTGCCGAAATTTCCCATCATGAGCAGAGAACGACACAGAATTCCCAGGAGGAACCTTAACCAGGCGGTGCACACAAGCACTTGTTAAACTAGCGAGGGCAGGCTGAGAACAGGTCCAAGGGAACAAACAGGCAAAATGATGAGAAGACACCGGGGAACAAACACATGCAGGCGGTGAGGCAAGATCAGACGTTCTGGCAGGGAATGGATGAGGAAGGCAGGTATATACAGACAAAGCAACAGGTGGAATAACTTGAGGGTAACTAGTGGCAGCAGGTGGATCTGAATATGCTGCTGAGTGGTGGCTGGGAAGTGACTGAGCAGAGTGGATGGTGACTAGGAAGGGTGGAAGATGGAAGGAAAAGTCTAAAAAAAAACTGAATCATGACACACATTCATATGACTGTGACTCTGGACTAAAACAGCAACTGGTACACTTATAATAAAAGTATGAAATGTAAATAATCTTTGCACTGTTGGTTTGAGCTCCCTGGGAAGTTCGGATCAATGGTGAACCTCATTTTGCTGTAATGCCGCCTAAGACTGGAGTGTGTTATTCTGCAGAGTATCTGCCGATTTTACCTCTAGGGCGCAAGGTTCAGCCTTTTTTTCCCTCAACAAAGGGAGTGTTCTGTTTCTATGATTGTCTGCTTCTTCAAACGGTGCATGTAACTGTGTCTGTGTGAAACACACAGTCTGTGTGAAACACACAGCTGCAGCCACTTTTCACACCACTGAATCTGCATATCTTAGAGTCCAAAAAAGTGTCTCAACAAATGTCTACTATACAGAAATTGTAGATGGTATTTGAAAAATAGTTGAATAGTTGAACTATGGATGCCTGGTGTCCCTGGTCCTTGATCTTGATAATAGAGATTTACATAGCTCTACTTCATTGAATAAAAAATATATGATGATCGAAAAATTGTTTACAACTCCAAAATGCCGTTAAAAATATATGACACAGGGATTCAGAATTCTTAGCTTTTATGTGATTGGGCCAGGTTTGACAGAAAACTGTGCAAGTTATTTTGTAGGCTCAAGAGCAAATCAGATTGCTCTTGAGCCTACAAAATAACCTACAAAATAACTAAGAACGGTTATGATACAGTGGAATTTGTGGTCATGTGGGCATGGTAAAACAAATATGTTTCCTTAAAGAAAAAAATGGATTCCTACACTTTTTCTCACAGTTTGTGGTGCAGCATAAAAAATAAATTAAAAAAAATGTAGCATGTATCATCCTGCAATCTTAACTTCTGAAAAGAACATTGATTTCTCCAACAACGAAAACTAAAACCTGTTTCAAAGTGAATAGATGATGAAGCAAAGAAATTTGATGATTGCTTTGTGAACTAAAACTATTCATTCCTGAGGGATTTTTGGACTAGTTTTTGAAGATTATGCTGCCATGGTCATTTGAAGCGCCAATGAAAATAAATGCACACATCTAGAGTCTGGGGTACACATTTTATATCTTGTGATAGTGCACCCTGCAGTTTGGGTTGCATTAATGTTGAGGGAATATTAATAAATAAAGAGTCCAATTTAAAGATGGAGAATAACAGGTGCTTTCATTCATTGCTATGGTGGTCCCCAATTCCAGTGATCCAACAAATAATCTTACTCTGACAAGTTTTGAAGCAGTCTCCTTTCTAACTTTATGTCCCAGATATGAACAAGAACGTCTTCAGAAGTTAAACCCTGCTTGAATCCGAATGATAATTCAAGCTTTGTTTTTTTTAATTATCTCATTCTCTAAAAAGGAAGAAAAGGGTTTGAAAGAATAATTGTTCTCTTTGATGTTTGGTATGTTAATGTGTCTCAAACCCAAGCCGCAAACACTCCGCTGGCTAGTGAGTGCTCTGAATGTAAAGAGATAAGATCGAGGCGAGACAGTGATGGACACAGAATCAGGAAGATTTGCTCACAAATGAAAGAGTTTGGTTCTAATTCATTTGCAGATTTTTCATTTATTTATGGTAACCCAAGGATTACAGAATGTACTTAAAATGGATTGAGGCTGTCAGTCAATGCACATATTCTGTCAAGCTAAGTGTGCTGCCCTGAAGGACACTCAATGGGCATATTTGGCAGTCAGCTAAACTCCCCTTTCTGCATCAAGACTGTATTAAACTGAATTAGTGCTGTCATAAATTATTATTTTATTAATCGAGTATTCTATCAATTATTCTGACGATTAATCAAACAATAAATGTCCTCATTCTACTTAAGCCAGTAATAGTAATTCATGATTTTTTTTGTACTAAAAAAATATTCAATTCTCTTTAAGAAAACATTTTATTGCTTAAAATGCAATAAGATTCAAACATCACTTTCTGTTTTAAGTTTGAGACATGAAAAACTCTTTCTCTAAAGTGTAAAAACAGATGAGAAATAAAACATTTCACATTAAATTGAGGCATATCAGTAGAAAATGCCATTTATGTGAAGTTAGTTTTACTTTCAGTGTCAAGATGGAAGTATGAAAAATTACTTTTAAAAAATAAAAAATGCTAACTTAAACTGAGACATATTAATAAACAATGCATTTTATATGTTTTGACTTCAATTTCAGTTTCTTAGGTGCAACAATATCTACTTGGGGTTGTTGTTGCAAACACCATCAATATACATTCCTAAATGTCTCTCAAAACACTATGTAAGTGTTTTAGTGTTCATGTTCTTGCTTCAAAAGTCTTTGAAGGAGTCTGTGGTTGCAATGGAGGAAAGTAAACATGTCAATGTGCTTGTAACAGAGGCTTGCCCCGTGCTTCGATGCAATGTTTCCTGCTGCGGAAAACAGACATTCTGATGCTGTAAATATAGCCGGGATACAAATAAAGAACTTTGCAAACTTTGACAGTGTTGAATAGCGTGCTGCATTTGCTTTCCACCATAGCAATGGATTCTCCCTCCTGGACAGAGCATACTCTCCAAAGTACATCAGAACCTCATTCTAGAAAGTTTGGTTCAAATGCTTCTCGTCATTCTCTTCATCACTTGTGCTGGAGTATGAAGAACAGAGTTGATTGGTGATAAATGAGGTTATGCTCCTTGCATGTTTTTCTGGCATTTTATTAGGGGCCTCATTTGCACCAGCATTTGTTCATCTTATTTCCTTTTTCACATCAAGTGCCATCATCTGTATCATGCTTTGAATTTTAAAGGCTTCATCAGGGGGCAGGAACATAAGTTACTTAAACCTGGGATCTAAAGTAGCTGTAAGTAGAGCAGTGTTTAGTGACTGAGACTGACACATAAATAATTTCTCCCATTTTGCACCTGTCCAGTCACATCAGTTTGATACAACTGGACAGGTGCAATCTAAAAAGCTTGAGTCTGTATGGACTCAATAAGGTTTTACACAAGCTGTTGAAATGCCGAAAGGGTAACATATTCTTGCCCACAGTCAGAAACACTATTGTTTCTTCAAATGGTTCAAGAGACTTGCTTAACTCCTCAACAATGTTCTATTCCTCAAGTTTAAGGTCAAGGTAGTGTTTTCCTATTGGTGTTAATGCCGGGTCAGATAATGTAGCAGTTATTGGCCATCCTTGCTCCAGCAGCCTGGACAACATGTGGAAAGTACTGTTCCAACGAGTACTTACGTCTTGCACAAGCATCTGGGATGTTGTGCCCATTTGCTGCTATTTTTCCTTTAGTTTTTGCATGCCAGCTCAGTTTTTATGAAATGTTCAAGAAGGCTTCTTGCAGCTGCCACATACTTGGAGATAGCTATGTTTCTCTTCAGAACATTCTGCACTACCATGTTCAGGGTGTGCCCTGCACACTGCACTGATGCACACTTGTGCTTTTCTTCCAAAATCTTCACTGCTGCTACAACATTTGAACCATTATCATGGACAACAGCTCTGACTTTCTCTGGTGGAATTTCAAACTGTGCAATATTATCCTCAAGCCCATCTGCAATATTTGCAGCCGTGTGGCTTTCTTCAAGAGACATTGTTGTCAGACTGTGGGAATCCATTTTCTAATCCTCCCCAAGAAAGTGGCATGTCACCCCAAGATATTCTTCTGTGGCAACACTTGTCCAGATGTCTGTTGTGAGAGCAATGCTTTTAGTCTCTTAGGTGTTTTTTTTTTAACTTGCCTTTGATTTCCTTGTACGTTTCCTCCATAATTTTCATAAAGTGGTTTCTTGAAGGAAGCACATACTTTGGCCTAAAAGTGGAAATCATCTTTTGGAACTTTTCACCTTCCACCATGGACAGCTGCCGCATGTCTGTGATGATCATATTTAAAATGCAGTTGGTGAACTCAGCTGCTTCCGCAGTTGAATATGGTGGAGCTCTCTTTACGAAACAAATGACTCCTAGATTTATTGCAAAGGAGTAAAATGGATTTATTTGTTTTTTTAATTGTTTGGCCTTAAATGATCTCAAATTTAAAGGGTATAACACTGTCTAATGCACATTTTATACATTTTGTAAAGGGTTTTTCTCCCTGCTGATAACCCTAATGCAGTGTGATTAAATAAGTTAAATATTGCAATTTAAGCACTAATTGCTTGAGTTAATATTAACTGTAAGCATTGTAGAATCACAGCAGAATCTAAACACTGTATGCACGTGAATTTCTCCACTATAACATCAATAAAGTCTATCTTATCTTATACTGTTTTTACAAACTTCAAAACTGAATGTGAGGAATTTTAAGAATCGAGGTTCTAGAATCATTCGAATAGTGCCAGCCCTAAACTGAACAGCTTTTCTCCACAGGTTTAATGTAAAAAAGGGGTAAAATTGCAAAAAATAAACACAGTCCCTTACATTATGCACATAAGATTAAAACAGACAAATGTAACGATTGAGCTCATGTGAGACACAGTTGAGTCGAGCACAGTGGCTAATAATTAATAATTAGAGATTAATTAATAATCTCAAAATATTCACTAGCGACACAACATCCCTGAAGTCAGGGATTTCATTTTGTACTCGATGATGTCAATAGGAAGATTGTTGTCCCACCGCAGGAAGCACACAAATTTCCTGTCATCTTTGTTCACGTAAAACATTTGGTTGATGTCTACTGGGATGTCATGGCTTCTTTTTTGAAACATAAAAACACACTAAGTGGTGAGCTGATGAGGTCTGGTCCTGTCAACAAAATGTCATTAAGCATTACACCATCAAAGCAGGCACTCCTGTCAGCCCTAAGCTGTTTTGGCTTTTTAGGATGGTAAACTACACATAATGGAACGTACAACATTTTATTCCTTTACTTTGATTCGAGGTGCAGTCTAAGCATCACCATTCTGAAAGATTTTTTCAATGAATGTAGAATTTTTTTTCCCCCTCATCTCAGGTTTACTGTTGAGGCTGTGAGCCAGACTTCAACTGATTTGGGGCTTGTAGTCTATTATTTGAGAGTTTTTGGCAGGGTTATTTGAAAGATAATGAGGCGGTCCCATTTTTGTTTGCGTCTTTCACAAACCCCTCTTCTATTATCTTCATGAAGGCAGTGTATTAAATTGAGAGGGAAACCTCATGATCAAGACTGGTTTGTCTTAAAATATTGCAAGCTTAGGTGATCAGCTACACAGATAAATGCATGGCTATATTGTGTTCTGAAGTTGCAAGAGATCAAAATTAGCTTTATATGTCAAGGATGTGTACACATAAGAAGAATTTGACTCTGGATTGCACAATGCTCACTTTATGATTGCTTATATAATAAAACAATGACACAATAGTGCAGTACTAAAATTAAACAGCCTGCAGTAAAGAAAACATATATTAACACACTATAAACAAGCGGACAATTGAGACATTGTTGTTATTATTATATACATGTCAGAGGTGAAAGTGATGTACTGGCAGAGGCAGTGCTATCCATCTTGGCACCCTAGGCAAAATTGCGATGTACAGCTTTAACCTCATTGTGCCATGCTGAGGTTGTCATAGCATCACCAGAGGCGACTGATGTAGAGGGGACAGGACCAGTTGTTGCTGGAGTCTGAGGTATAGGTATCTGCTATTGTTTTAAAGATGCAGGTCTTATTTTTCAGAAGTACGTCTAAAAAGAAATGCATGTATATACATATTAGTAATAATAATAAGTTATGTAAAGCTTACCCTGTATCACGAAGAGCAAGAGTAAACTGGGCTAAATTGTAACAACTCCATTTGCATAAAATTTTTAAAATGTATGCATTTTCCTTGACTGTTATATGTAGGGCTGGGCAATATTCTATTGATATTGTGATTTAAGACTAGATGTCTTAGATGTTAATTGTGATAATATTGTGATATTGCATACATCAGATTACAATGAAGTGGTGTCATTTTGTGAACTTAGAAGACCGTTCTAGCAGTTTCATCATTATTTTTTACCTTAGCCACTATTATATCAAAATTACTAGTAAATATTTAGCAAAAAACATGTTCAAAAATCAACATTAGAATTGGATAATGCCTGTATTTTTGATTATTATTTTGATCATACAAAACCTAGCATTGTATTTGCAGAGTAGTTGGTGTTAGCATGACATAATGCTCAGGCTATCTACACCCGAGTACTTTCTAACTTCCTCTAAGGTGCAAGTCACTGCAAGGTGCTGCTGTTATTTATTTAATTAGTGATATCCATCCATCCATCCATCTTCTTCCACTTATCCGGGGTCAGGTCGCGGGGGTAGCAGATTCAGTAGGGATGCCCAGCCACTTGGGCCAGCTACTCTGGTGTTCCCAGGCCAGCTGAGAAACATAGTCCATCCAGTATGTCCTGGGTGTCCCTCTGGGTCTCCTCCCGGTGGGACGTGCCAGGAACACCTCACCAGGGAGGCGTCCAGGAGGCATCCTAACCAGATGCCCGAGCCACCTCAACTGGCTCCTCTCAACGTGGAGGAGAAGCGGCTCTACTCTGAGTCCTCCCCGGATGAATGAGCTCCTCCCCCTATCTCTGAGGGAGAGCCCAGACACACTAGGGAGAAAACTAATTTCGGCCGCTTGTATCCGGGATCTCGTTCTTTCGGTCATGACCCAAAGCTCGTGACCATAGATGAGTGTAGGAACGTAGATCAACCGGTAAATCGGCAGCTTTGCCTTTTGGCTGAGCTATCTCTTCACCACAACGAATCGGTACATCCACCTGTCGATCTCCCGCTCCATCTTCCCCTCATTCGTGAACAAGACCCCAAGATACTTAAACTCCTCCACTAGGGGCAGCACATCCTCCCCAACCCGGAGAAGGCTCTTTACTCTTTTCCGGCTCAAGACCATGGTCTCGGATTTGGAGGCACTAATCCTCATCCCGGCCGCTTCACACTCGGCTGTGAACCACTCCAGTGAGAGCTGTAGATCACGCCTTGATGAAGCCAATAGAACCATGTCATCTGTGAATAGCAGAGACGCAATCCTAAGGCCTCCAAAACGGATTCCCTCAACACCTTGGCTGCGCCTAGAAATTCTGTCCATAAAAGTTATGAACAGAATCGGTGACAAAGGGCAACCTTGGCGGAGTCCAACTCTCCCTGGAAACAAGTCCGACTTACTGCCAGCAATGTGGACCAGGCTCTGACACTGGTCATACAGAGAACAGCCCTTGTAAAAGGGCCCGGTACTGCATACTCCCGGAGTACCCCCCACAGGACCCCCCGAGGGACACGGTCGAATGCCTTCTCCAGATCCACAAAGCACATATAGACTGGTTGGGCAAACTCCCATGCCCCCTGCAGGATCCTGCTGAGAGTGTAGAGCTGATTATTAATAAACACGCCTATCCCTTGTGGGTCGCAAGGGGTGCTGGTCCCTGTTGCCCGTCTATCGCAGGGCAACACAGAGACAGACAGGACAAACAACCATCCTCGCACACACTCACATCTAAGGAGCCAATTAACCTAACAGTCATGTTTTTGGACTGTCAACTTTTTATTCGAGGACTTAGGCCTTGTGCATCATCTGAATAATACATTTGTGTTTTAACACATAGACAGACAAACATTCTAACAGCTTTTTTATTTAAAAATAAAACTTCTCTCCGGCAGTATCTGATCTCTATTCGCAGCGTCCGCCAGAGAAGCTCACGCTGTTGTGGGTCAATATTCTCTCTGTGAAAAAAACACTAACCTATCAGGACCTGCCTCTAGAAAAAACCCTCTTCAAAGACCCCATCCATCTACCCTATAAATAGAGTGAAACAAGGCTCCCTATACACTGATTCTTTACTCATTCTTCTACTCAAGAAAAGACCGACTTTAAATTCTTCAGGATGATTGGAGCAAACAGACACGTCATGATGCCTGCATACTGGTATACAGGGTCAGGTTATACAGGTGCCAAAAACTAGAATTTGTGTCCTTACCACCCTCCTTCACCAGTCTTCTACTTGCAGTCCTCCTCTACCTCCTCATCGCGAGCACCATCTTCGAGTGAGTATAACAGTCCCGGCACCCAAGCTGCAGAAATTGTTGAGAATGGGTCAGCAGAGGCAGAAGTGGAGAATGGCAATGGTGGAGAGAAAGGTTCAACGCTAGAGGTCGTTGGGGAGGCCCCTGAGAGCCCACTACCCACATACAAAGCATCGCAGGATGCATCATGTGTCAACTCCATACGCACAACTCATTCCCTCTATCCAGAGTCTGTTGACCATGCACAACAAACAGGCTGAGGCTGATCAAGACAATAACAGAGACGCTCTTGTATGAACTAAGTTCTCCAGACAGAATTCTTGCATCGATTCAAGAGATGCACAAAAAGACAAGGGAAGTATATTGTCTGAGACAAGTCAACTCAATTTCTTAGAACTATTGTTAAACATTGTAAACTATCAAATTCATTTGTTCTCAACAAGACTGGGTCATTATTTAAGCAGCTTCTGTATAGTCCATCCCAGTCTTTTATTCTGTCAAGTCATCCTGAATTAAAAAAAAAAGAAATAGATATCTATTAATTGACTGGCTCTATCAGAATAGGGTATTAGGAGACTCCAAATAGCACAACGTATTTCATTAGAAATAGAGGTTTTACTCCTCAAAAATCTTTCTTTTTCTCCTTGCTCCACCAAAATTATTCTGTATGTGTCTGTGTCACTGCTGTGGCACTACTGGCTCCTTTTTTCTCACCCTAAAATCTCCTTGGTGGCGGGTGATGGTAGACCTTCCCATCTCTGGACAGGGAACAGGCTGTCACGGAACAGGATGTACTAGTTGTTTGCTTCTGCACACCTTCAGGTCGCTTCAACCACTACAATTATAGGAGGTTTTCGCTCAACGTACTGGAGTATCTCATATCCTGTCCATAATTTTAGTGACCTATCTCTGTCCCTGTGCTTTATGTCTCTCATCCCACTCAGATTTCAGTGCATGAGGTGTTGTCTCATCACCTCTTAACACATTTATTGTCTCTAGAGTTCAGGAATTGATATTTTTCAACTTATTAGCGTTTAGCAAATAACCTAGCATTATAACAATCACTTTCAGAGAAAATCCTGATTTAAACAAATTGCTTCGGCTACCAATGCATAGATAACAAAGGAGCATTGTGTTCTATTGTCTTACCTTCTAAACTTATTTCAATTCTCACATTATAGTTTAGATTTTCTTTCTCTTTATAGCTAGATCTCCTGTATTATTTAAGATAATATCCTTCAATAGAGTTAAAAAACAGGATTTGTTTGGCTCTGTGAGTACATCTCCTTCTAATTAAGTAGCTTTCTAAGTCAAATTTAAAATCCAAAACAGGGATTCAACCAGTCAAAAACCACATAGTAGGGGACAGCTAAATACTTTTTTTAAAAAAAGAACCATGAACACTAAGGTAAACCTAAATGAAAGAAAGTGAAAAACAACCACTACCACCACCACAGCCCCTACAGACTTCACGAGTCACCTGGCTGCACCTCTGTTTAATGAAACCTTATAAAAAATTGCTGCACGCTAATTCCCATGATTTAATATTATTTAAAGAGCATCTTATTACTAAATAGGTCATTTTTAGGGTAACCGTTTTATATTTAGACAGCAGAGAGTGATTAATATGAACACACCATACTTTTCAGATTTCTGAAAAAAAACAAACATATATGCATCTTCTAATTTCTATTTCCGTTTTTTCAGAATAAGAACATATTGAAATTACTAGTCACATTGTGGCAGAAAGTTAAATTACATGACTCCGGTTTTAAAGGTACACACTTTCTGTGTTCACCTCTTTATCTTCTAATTTTCTTGATACTCTGTGAGCTCTAGTATAAAGATCATAAACATTCAGGTATTAGTGTCAAAGAAACCTGTTTGAAACAAGTACCATGTACCATGTGAGCACGTGTCTACAAATCCTTTATTTTATAAGTAAAAAAGATATATCTCCACGAATTAACTACAACAATGTATCACAGACTAGACCAAAAAAATAAATAATATATTATCCCTTTCCTAGTTTACTAAACACCTACTGTATGAAATGTTTTATAGTTAAATAAGACCAACAAGTAGATCTTTTGGTTCCTTTTCATCACTGACTGACTATTACTATGGCTATTTTTTTTAACTTCTTATCCATTACATTTTCAAATATTGAACTATTTTGCTCAGGATGCCAGAATTTGTATAATCGGGTACATACTCTAATTTCTTAAGTGTGGCATCAAAGGAAGATAAAAACACAGCAGTTTTAAAAAAACTTAACTGAAACATGTTTTCAAGGGATTAGCTAAATTGTGAGACAGTGTTTCTGAATTTACTTTAGGCTTATCTTATGTGTCTTCAAACCCTGAGACTAGTCCTTGTCTTTGTTTTGTATAGCGATGGTAAACACTAAAAAGACTAATTTAAAAGTGCTGGTAAACAAACATAGTCTACATTTTTCTCACACCAGGGTAATTAGAGGAGTCACCTGACCCAGGAAGTCAGCTTCTGCTCTGTAGCACAATAAATATCATCTTGATGGTAGAAATGCAAAATCTCAAACTTGCACAGTAGTTGAACACGGCAGAGGTGTGGCTTGGTCCCGGGTCAGCTTTCTCCTCTACAGCTTGGAAAGACCACCACTGATTTGATTTTGATGTTAGTTTCATAGAAAACAGCTTGGTGTACCCTGCAGATGTTTGTGAGTCAATGTTTCTAAATTCAATAACAATTGTTTCTCTACTTTTTTTAATTCAACAATGCTATTTTTTTCATAACTGCTGTATAATTAAACTATTATTAAGCAAAAGAGGGTTTTTTACTAATAGCAATTTATTGTAACATGGTTGTTTCATATCTATTTAAATTTTCTTAAAAACTATAAACTTTTGTTGTTTAAAACAGTAAAGAATGTAATGTTTTATACGAGTTTATGTACTACAACACAGAAAGGCAAACAATCTCTTTTGAGTTTTTCAGAAACATCTCCATACTCACAGTGCTCCTTGAGTAAACAAAAGAAAAAAACTCAAAACATTATTTGAAAGATTGTCTTTGATATTTTTTAAGGATAAAGTAATGAATCGGGATAAATCTTTGCATCACATATCAGTTTAAACTAATAATAAAATGAGGGTTAGCTCTTCTGCCTGGCTGTCTGCTTTGAAACTGGGTGTTTAAAAAAGAGAGAAACAGAAGCGGAGAGGCGAAGACAAGCCGTTAATCCTGCATGCAGCAGGCCTCTCAGCGGAGGGAGCTTTCAGGGCTTTCCTCATTATGAGCTGAGCTCCATTCAGTGGGCACCTCAGCGAAAGCAGACAGCTGCTCCCTCCAGCTCTTTTCAGTCACGGAGTTAAAATTTAAAGCTTTATGAGATTTTTGCTTCAGCCATGGCAGGAGCGAGGGCAACATGTTAGTCGCTTAAAAGATTTTTAACCACAGTGAAATTATTTTTATGTTTAATTTCATGCTGACTCCCAGGCTGCGGGCTGCTGTGTCAGCAGACAGCCGCTGCCTTCTACCCCATGAGGTGGATGGATGAACACTTCAGAGACAGAAGTGTCCATTCAGTGTGTGTAAAATGAGAGAATGTCTCAGTAAATCTACAAACCTGATACAGTACATCTGCATATAGAAAGTTAAAGTGTAATTTTTATTTATTTTTTCTTCTTCACCCATGGTTCATGGTTTGTAAATTGTAAAATTATATTGCAAGTTCACTCATTCTGTTCATGGTGGTCCTTAATATTGATGTCGTCACTCTTCAGTTTTTCTAGACTTCCTTGGAGAAAACCTTCTCATATCTTCTCGCCCCTCAGCCAATCACTAAAAAGCCGTGCATTCCCGTCAAAACTCCTCTCGAGTCAGTTCAGTTTGGCCCTACTCTGGCCCTGAGAAAAAGCTGCTCCTGAATGTCATGATATTTTTCTAGGATGAACCCGGACACAGCACGCACACACAGAGCTAGTTCTTAGGAGTGAGTTTATTGAATGGTGTGGAAGATGGATCATGATGAACCCAGAGTCTTTCAACAGACGGAGGTGCAGGGTGCAGAAGCTGGCCGGCAGGAGGCGTGTAGAGAGACTAACCGGGAGGAACTCTGGAGCCGAAGACTAGCGACCAGGACGGAGCATCTGAGCCGTGGACTTGAGAGCAGAACATCTGAGCTGTGGACTTGAGAGCAGAACATCTGAGCCGTGGACTGGAGACCAGAACATCTGAGCCGTGGACTTGAGACCAGAACATCAGAGCCGAGGACTTAAGACCAGAACATCAGAGCCGAGGACTTGAGACCAGAACATCAGAGCCGAGGACTTGAGACCAGAACATCTGAGCCGTGGACTTGAGAGCAGAACATCTGAGCCGTGGACTTGAGAGCAGAACATCTGAGCCGTGGACTTGAGAGCAGAACATCTGAGCCGTGGACTTGAGAGCAGAACATCTGAGCCGTGGACTTGAGAGCAGAACATCTGAGCCGAGGACTTGAGACCGGAACAGCTCACCAGGAGTTGAGAACAGGAGTGGGAACAGAGCTGAGCTGGATCTAGGCAGAGACTGGAACAAAAACAAAGCTGACGGAAAGTCTTCAGGCTGACTGTAACAAAAAACAAAGTTGAAGGAAGTCTTCTGGCTGACTGTAACAAAAACTGAGCTGACAAGGATTCTGGCAGAGACGGAGCGGGAGTGAACACTATGGACCGGTGACAAGAACAGAATGAGGTGAGTCTTATAAAGAGGTGAACACAGGTGGCAACAGATCAGGGGTAATTGCAGCCTGACAGGTGACGGGAATAAAGACTAATTAGTGTCCAGAGGAGTGACTAAAGCTGAGCGAGGGAGAGCTAAGTGAACTACAAAATAACAAAGAAACCAGACAAAACTTAAACCATGACACTGAAACTCTCGCAAGTGGACAGAGCCAAGCAGTGCGAGGCCAATATGAGCCGGTGGAACTGGACTATTGTCAGTGGCAGGCTGATGTGTATGTGTTGTTCCAATTTGAACCGCTAGGTGTAATTATTACTTATTGCTCCTATAACTCCATAGTGCATTTAAGGCAAGTAGTACTCTAGTAGATCTATATTAGAAAACGTCCAAGATAAGTAAATTCATATTTCTTAGTGTCATCACGCCCTCATAATTTTCCTTTTGTAAATTGTTTTTGTCAATGATTTAATCTGAACAATATCTGGTCACTTCTATATTGACCCACAATGTCATGAAATAAAAAATAAAAAAAATCAGAAACTGTCAACACAATCTCAATCTGAAACTTTGTGGAAGCAAAATATAAAACCAGGGAGGGCTCTTTCACAGTACAGGCAACTTTTACATTGTTTGTTTCTTTAATCTTGTTCCTCAGTAGCTGTTTAACTGTTGGCCTCCTGAAATCTCACTGTCCAGGGCTTACAAGGTAAAAGTAACAAAATTAAACTGAACATTGAATGGGATGTGTTCATTACCTTCTCATGTTAAAAAAATATATTTTCTTAGTAAACACGATTTGAAAATTTGTCAAAATGGTTTCAAAAATTAGGTGCTCTGAAGACTAGAGACTTACTGGACATGGTGAACATCATCAGTCTTCTGATCTAATTCAAACCTGACCTTTTATTACCTTTTTTGGTTGCTTCATTAGAAAAGTCTGAAAATGTAACCATATACTTTATTAGCTATTAATTCCAACAGTGCAGATGTTTTCTAAAAACAGCTTGATTTTATTGTGCATATGTGACTGAAGTTTGGGTCAGATCATATACATAAATAAAAAAATACAAATTATTTAAAACAGTTGAGCTACAAACTTAAAAAAAAATTGTTTCAGTAAAACAGTTTAACTAGAACAGTCGAAGGCAATCCTAAACAAATGTGTTTTTAATCTTGATTTAAAAGCTCTGGCTTTCAGCACTTTTACAGTTTTCTGGGAGTTTTTTCCAGATAAGTGGAGCATAGGAACTAAATGCAGCTTTGCCATGTTTGGTTCTGGTTCTGAGTATGCAGAGTAGGGTGGAGCCAGGTGACCTGAGTGGTCCGGATGGTTGATATACTGATAACAAGTCTGTGATGTATTTAGGTGCTAAGCCATTCAGGGAGAGTATAATTAGTATTTTAAAGTCTATTCTGTGACATACAGGGCGCCAGTGTAAGCACGCCCGCCGACGGGGGGGGCTGCTTCCCAACGTCTCCGCGTCTGCTGTAGTAAGCACGCGCGCTGTCTGTGTCACAGACAGATTGTTCCTTTAAGCCAAGCCAATAATGACCCTGACGACTCCTCGTTACAGATGAGTGGACCAGTTTCGGTCCAATCTGCTGGCTTAATGGCTTTAACGACCGCCCATTACTGAGGGGTGGTCCTGTTTCTGTTGAATTTGCATGTTATCTAAGCCATTACAAGGCCTTTGTTTGCCAATTGTATAAAGCTTGTTACTCCACATTACTCCAGACTTTTTGAATTGAGAAAGCTTCCTGGAGAGGAAGCGAAATGTCTTCAACTACGGAAAACAAGTCCAGTTGCTTTGTTTTTTACCTTTTATTTTGGAATGACCCTGACCTGGATGACTGAGAATCTTCACCAGCACATCTGTGTCACAGCACTCTGCTGCTTCCCCTCCCGTCTGGTACATGGCTCAGCGGCGCCAGCAAATTGCCCACTCAGCTCTCTCTCAAAAACATGAAGAGGGAAAGTAGCGCCTGTCGTGATGCAGCCTGAAGGCTGCATTCTGAACATTTCTTGCTCCTTCCCCAGTGCAGCCCTGATTGGGAACACCTGTCAGGCTGCAATCAACCTTGGACTCACTCCACCTGCTCTCCACTATATATATACTCAATCAATCAATCAATCAATCAATCAATCAATCACTTTATTTATTTTGGTAAATTGTCCACATTAAACACAAGTAACAGCAAAAGAAAAAAAGAAAAAAAAACAATAGACAAACCCACAGTTAACCACTATATATATACTCACTTTAGTCTCTCCGTGATCACCTGTTCGTCTCCAGTCCTCTGACCATCATGCCTGTCCTGATCCTGCTCGTGTCCTGGTCCTGTTCCTGTTTGTTCCTGTCTGCCAGTTCCTGTACCCCTGCAACCTCCGTCTGGTAAATGACTCTGGCTTTCATCATTCACTTCTTGCTGCTTCAATAAACTCTGGAAACCAGCTCTGTGTGTGTGTTCTGGGTTCATCCAAGACAAATCATGACAGAACGAACCGGTCAAAGGATGAACTAGGTCACACACAGAGCTTGGTGCAGGAGCTGGCAGGACTCTGGATTCCTCTCGCCGGGATCGCTGTTTGCGACGCCTCGCCTCTGGTCCGTCTCGCCGGGGTCGCTGTTGCAACGCCCGGCTCTGGTTCGTCTGGTTCCCACGCTCTCAAAGGTTCCGGCGTTCTGAAGGGTTCTGCGCTTACAGAGGGTCCTGCGCTCATGGGTTTTGACGCCTTCCCCAGTGCAGCCCTGATTGGGAACAACTGTCAGGCTGCAATCAACCTTGGACTCACTCCACCTGCTCTCCACTATATATATACTCACCTTAGTCTCTCCATGATCACCGGTTCGTCTCCAGTCCTCTGACCATCATGCCTGTCCTGATCCTGCTCGTGTCCTGGTCCTGTTCCTGTTCCTGTTTGTTCCTGTCTGCCAGTTCTTGTACCCCTGCAACCTCTGTCTGGTAAATGACTCTGGCTTTCATCATCCTCTTCTTGCTGCTTCAATAAACTCTGGAAACCAGCTATGTGTGTGTGTGTGTGCTGTGTTTTGGGTTCATCCAAGACAAATCATGACAGCGCCGTTTGACTATTTTTTTAATACCGTAAATCAAATCAAGCTGCACGGTTTGTAAAAAGCTGGTTAAATTCAGTGGAAACACAACAAATTTATCTAAGCAAGTGAAAAACCACGTGCAAGAAAACATTCAGTGAAAGAAACAGAGAGAGGAGAAGAAACTTCTCTCATTGCTCCGACAGACCCAGACCCACCGACTGACGTCACTGACGTCCATTGACGGATAATTTACCCTTAAAAAATACATTCTTAATACTTTTGAGACTGAGGAAAACAATATATTTACTTTGATAAGACTGACATTATTTTTGATACTTTTTGATAAATTAGTTGTCAGCATTAATGACCCACCTTTTAGGACGGTTTTTACTTTCTACATAATGATGCTACCCATCAATTGTGAGTAAGCTTCATTAAGACATCATTCATATTCTCTTCACTACAGCTTTAGATGCAAGGAATTCTTTTTACAGATCCATAGATTTCTTTAACTTGCTGAAACAGTCAGATTTTCTTTAATGCACAAGAAAGTTACATTTAAGTTAGTGGACATTAAAATAATTAGTGAGTATTAATTCACATGCTCAGAAGACTAAAGACTGATTTGAGGCCATTACCTTGGAACGTAGGAGTGAACTATATCAGTTAAAAAATGTTCTGTTCAGTTAAGTTTTGATCATTAAAGTCAATAAATATGACAAAAAAAATTATATTCATTTCAAAGCATATAACAGAATCAGATTTATGACGGTTTAAAACGTCAATTAGTAAAAGGAAGTCTAAGAGTCCTAGAGATGCCATCTAGTTTTTAGATTTAAATAAAATGTTTTAAAGAAGCACCTGCAGAACTTTACTACATGCTGAGGAAAAACCTCAAACATCTAGCTGTTCCTGCTGTGACCTGGAGTTTGATGTGCTTTAAACTCCAGCTGTAAGGTAGCTGAGCAGTTACATTTTAAATGTTAAGCGGCCTTTCTTCACTTTCCCATCAGATGGAGGCCTTGCAGTGGCTTACCGATGACTCCATCCTGCCAGCCTCTGTGTGCAGCCTCCCATGTCGACAGGGCGAAAGGAAGAAGGTTGTGAAGGGCGTCCCGTGCTGCTGGCACTGTGAGCGCTGCGAGGGGTACCACTTTCAAGCCAGTGAGTTCACCTGTGAACTCTGTTCCTATGAAATGAGACCCAACCAGAATCGTACAGGCTGCCAGCCTATACCTATCATCAAGTTGGAGTGGCACTCACCCTGGGCACTAGTACCCGTCTTCATCTCTGTCCTGGGTATAATTGCCACAATCTTCGTCATTGTGACTTTTGTGCGATACAACGACACACCCATTGTGCGTGCCTCAGGTAGAGAAATGAGCTACGTTCTGTTGACGGGTATATTCCTATGCTACATCGTTACCTTTCCTATGATTGCTGCCCCTGATATTGCTGTCTGCTCCTTCCGTCGTATTTTCCTGGGTCTTGGCATGTGCTTCAGCTACGCTGCACTGTTAACCAAGACCAACCGCATCCACCGCATCTTTGAGCAGGGAAAGAAAGCAGTGACAGCACCTCGCTTTATCTCACCAGCTTCCCAACTGATCATAACCTCCTCACTCATCTCAGTTCAGCTGCTGGGCGTCCTTGTGTGGTTCGCCGCCGACCCGCCACACACTTTTGTGGACTATGGGGAGCAGCGGACGCAGGATCCTGGGAACGCTCGTGGTGTTCTTAAATGTGATATCTCTGATCTGTCACTCATCTGCTCATTGGGATACAGCATCCTCTTAATGGTCACATGCACTGTTTATGCCATTAAGACTCGCAGTGTACCCGAGACATTTAACGAGGCCAAACCCATTGGATTCACTATGTACACCACCTGCATCATCTGGCTTGCTTTCATCCCCATCTTCTTCGGCACAGCACAGTCAGAAGAGAGGGTGAGTACACTTCTATTATATTATGAACATGTTAAATAATTTCATTAGGAATTTGAAGACAATCAAACCTTGTTCTGTCTTTAGTCTGCCTTTTTACCTTCAGTGTATTCTGTTTGATTAGCTCTTCTGAAATGCTACTGATCAACCCTTTGGAATGCAGAGTAACTATATGAGACTGAACATTGAATGTGATGTGATCATCTACTTCTCATGTTGAAAACGACATATTACCTTAAGAAACAGGTTTTCACAATTTGTTGAAATGGTCACAAAGTTTACATTTTTTAAAGTCTGGAGATTTCCTGGACATAGTGAGAACCAGCAGTCTTCGGACCTAATTTAACCTTGACCTCTATGGTTTTGCTGTCCACAGCACTGGAAAAGAATACGCAAAGATGCTGTTGTAGAACAGTCTCACAATTAAACTGTGTACTTTACAGTGACGTGCGGTGAGGTTCATAGCTGGTGAGGCACTGACGTCATCAGAATCAGATTTGCAAATAGATGCATAGATTGACAGCAGTTTACAGGTTATGTTTCACTTCTACATCCTTACACATACAAACTGTAGCTCACAAAACACACATTTCCTTAAAAAACAAAACAAAATAAATGTTATTACTGTCTTACCTTTACTTATAAATGAAGTCCATGCGTCGCTCCTTCTGCACAAAAACATCCGTCACTTTGCGATAGAAGTCCTCCTTATCTTCCTTCAGTTTTAAAAGTCTCTCTGTCTCAATGGAGATCACTACCAGGGAAGAAAGCCTTCCTTGATCCGTCCTGTTCCTGCTGTATGTTTTCAGTTTCTTCAGGGCTGAGAATGACCGCTCCACTGACGCTGTAGTAGCTGGCACCGTGAGCACGAGCTGGAGCAACTTTGTCGCCTCAGGAACAACAAGATCCTTCTCGGCCAAAAAGTTGAGAAGCTGTCCAGGAGATTTGCATTCATCCCTCACCGTTTTTGAGGGATGAATGCAAGAGAGGGAAAAAATCACTATCTCTATTATAATCTATCGCTGCACTTGACTTGCTTCCCGAATCGTTTAGCCTAGCTCGCTGTCACTTACTCGGCAGTTGAGGAGTGAACAAGACGAACGTCTGGGATCTTGAGCGCCCCCTGCCATGAGGCAAGAGAACTGCCTGCCTCACCTCGAACCTGTTCTCTGCCGTTTATAATCGCTCATTACACGAAACACGTTACACAAACACAGTTGGTGACAAAAAGCACTGTACATTATATACATAAGCTAAATTATTGGAAATAAGTTCACATATTAAATTTGTTTAAACCATTTTATTGACGCCGTACAGCAACATGCTCTCTCCGCTTAGCAGCCAGCGCAGAGCCAGGGGTTGCGCAATCCAAGGTGAGGCAGAGCTCGCTGCTGCCTCACCGGCATCGCTTCCAAGCATTTGAATGGGAAAATAAGAAAATGCAGCGATTTTGAACAAATAAAAATCGAAATTGGTGAAGCTACATGAAAAATAAATATTTTTTAGTACAAACCACCGGATGAATATAACAATTTAAATTACTTTATGATTATATATTTTCTTTTTTTCCATGATGGCTGGTGAGGCACTGCCTCACCTGCCTCCCCTGACCGCACGTCACTGGTACTTTAGTAGCTTTTAATCAAGATTGTGTTAGTGCTTTATATAAAACAACTTGATTCTATTATTATTTCTTTTTCAGAATTTTAAAACAGTTTACCACCTCATTCCTGGAGATGTTGCTGTAGAATTCTGTGATATGTGAAATTGTGTTTGCAATTTCTTGTAAGACAGCTGAAGCTGCAGTAAAGCAGTTTAATTCAGTAACTAATCATTGAGCTAAATGTATTCTTTTCTGTTTCAGTTCAATAATCACACGCTTAGCTGCAAAGTCCAGACATCGTTAGCTCTTCCACTCTTTGTGTCTGCACTTACCATCACATCTTTATACACACTCTTAACAGGTGTAGCTAAAACATGCATCCAATGTCAAACGGGATTGTTCCTCCGATCAGTGCTTCCGTTTTTAGGCAATCCCACTTGAAAGATGGATGCAGCTGTGACTATATTATCCTTTCAAGTAAAAATTGGTGTTCCAATATCTTTTTAAGAATCAAGAATCTTTATTGTCATTATGTAACTGTAATTAAAATTTTGGTGAGACTCCAACACAGAATTCACATAGATTAACACATTATACACAGACACAAAACAAGATGTAATGTTCAAGTTGAAAGCACCAAAAAACTCTTCCGGAGAAGCTAAAAGCATGCAAATAGTTCTTAGCATCTGATAAGATTTAAATGTTCTAATTAAAATAGACAGATCACAGTAACTTTACAGAACAATTTAAATAAATGTGCAAGTGCATGAATGTATCAGAAAAAACACTGTATACATGTAACAGATTATCAATTGGGCTGGTCATTTATTTGATTTTCAGCAGGTAACGATAGCCCTCACTGCTTTGGAACAGAGGCTGTTTCTAAGTGTTTTAGTTTTTGATTTGATGTTCCTGAATCGTTTACCTGATGGAACTAGAACAAGCAGTTGATTTGCCCAGATAGGCGGGTTCTGTGGCAATATGTCTGGCCCTTTTCTGGACTCTTGCCGCATAAACCAAGTCAAGATCTTGTAGACACCATCCACAATCCCCTCTGCTGTCCTCCCCACCTGTGCTAAATCCTTCCTCTCCTGTGATGTGCATCTCCCACACCACACTGTCACGCTGATACATAAGATGTTGTCAATTGTGGCTCTATAAAGTTTATGAGCAGCTGAGCAGAAAGTCCAATCAGTTCCAGTTTCCAGCAAAAGAAGAGCCATTGTTGGGCGTTCTTCACAAAGGAGATGTGAATACTTAGGTACTTCATTCTCCACTACCATGTACAGTGGTATGCAAAAGCATTCATACACCTTGAACTTTTCCACATATTGTCACATTACAACCACTCACATAAATATATTGTTTCAGAATTTTTTATGAAAGATCAACACAAAGTGGTATACAATTGTGATCTCGAATGAAAATGATACATTATTTTTTTTATTTTTTTTACAAATTAAAAACTGAAAGGGTCATTGTGCAAAAGTATTCAGCCTTCTTGAGTCAATACTTTGTGAACCACCTTTTGCTGAAATCACAGCTGCAAGTCTGTCAAAGTATGTCCAGCTCTGCATATCTAGTGACTGAAATTTTTGCCCATTCTTCTTTGCAAGACAGCTGAAGTTTTTTCAGATTAGATGGTGAGCGATTGTGAACAAAAATTTTTCTTGCTCACATTCTTAATTGGGTTTAGGTCTGGATTTTGCCTGGGGCATTCTAACACATGAATATGTTTTGTTTTAAACCATTCCATCATAGCCCTGGCTTTATGTTTAGGGTCGCTGTCCTGCTGGAAGGTGAACCTCCGCCCCAGTCTCAAGTCTTCTGCAGACTCCAACAGGCTCTCTGTCCCTGCTAAAGAGAAGCACCCCCAGAGCATGATACTGCCACCACCATATTTGACAGTGGGGATGGTGTGTTTAGAGTGATGTGCAGTGTTAGTTCTCCGCCACACATAGTGTTTTGCATTTTGGACAATTTGGTCTCGTCTAACCAAAGCACCTTCTTCCACAAGTTTGCTGTGTCCCCAACATTCTGTCCCCAACATGTTTGCTTCTGGCAAACTGCAAAGAGGACTTCTAATGGTTTTCTTTTAACAATGGCTTTCTTCTTGCCACTCTTCCATAAAGATATAATTTGTGCAGTGCACCACTAATAGTTGTCTTGTTGACAGATTCTCCCACCTGAGCTGTGGATCTCTGCAGTTCATCCACAGTCACCATAGGCCTCTTGGCTGCATTTCTGATCAGTGCTTTCCTTGTTTAGCCTCTAAGTTTAGGTGGATGGCCTTGTCTTGGTAGGTTTACAGTTGTGCCATACTTTTTCCATTTCCAGATGATGGATTGAATAGTGATAACTAAGATGTTCAAAGCTTGGGAAATATTTGTATAGCTTACACCTGCTTTAAAGTCATATTAAGTAACATTTTTATCTTAATATATCATTTTCTAAGTCCCTGTGATGGCAATTGTTAAAATTTAAAAGGGGCCCACTCCTGTGCATTCCTCACGGCCCATCTCACCCCGGTTCAAGATTTCGTAGTAAAGGAGAAACAATTATCAAAGGCAAACATTTAAAATATGCATATGTATTTAATTTGGAATTCCAAAGAGAAAGAAAAACCTACAAGCTTAGTTTCAGTATGTTACCGACGTCCTTCTCCCCAGCTATTGTAAGCTCTTTGTCTACCCTCATCTTCACAAACCCATCTTTTATCGGACTGACCAGCCCCTCCTGATTAGTTTGGGGGTGTGGGGCCCAGACATTAGGACTCCAGGTCCCATCTGCTCCCAAAACAAGGAGACTATTCTCTCGAGAGTCTTCATGAAGTAAGGCTGATTTAGCACCCAAATGTCCTATCAGGGGGTCAACCCAGATGACCTCTAGAACCATAAAATAGCTTTCAGACCTTAAAACAAAAACCCTGTGAACTATTTGTTTTCTTTTCCCTCAGAGGGGAGACCCCCACTTTCTCCCAAGACACAGTTTAGAGACCAGAAGTACCTCTTATTATTTTCCATAACAATGGCTGATTAATATAAAATTGGCTGAATAATATAACAAGTAATCATATTTTTCCATAACATAATCTAACCCCTCAATCAACAGTGATTGAGGGGTCTGCCATCTCAAATGTCTAGTGTCTCTGGCTGAAAAACCACACTTACAACTTTCTGTGCGCCTGCCTGGAGGTGATTTTGCGGCTCTTTTCTTGTTCTTGCAATAAGACGAACAGCTTTATGGCAGCCTAATGTAAGGCCATTGGCATCAATAGCAGTTTTACTGTTAAGATATGGAGTGTGTAAGTGCAACGGTCAACTCAACCCGGGAACCGCATGCCCCACTTAGATAGCATCGACACAAGGACATGACACAATCTGTCAGATAGCATCCCGGAGGTGACACATTTTCTCCATTGATGACACGTTAGTGTACAGCCCTTGCATGGGTGTGTACCTAGATTCCTTTAAAATGCTTGTGAGATGATTAGTGGGGCTTCTTCCGATCAAGAGCCCATCAGCGCTGATGTGTCTGTAAACATTTCTCTGACATTAGTAGATTAAATAGGTTGAAGTATACTTTTTCTGTTTCGAGCATACAAAACAATATTTAAGTGGGGGTCGCCTCATGGGTAAAACGAGCTGGGTCATTGTATACTGGCTCATTGTAACTACAGCATTCAAAATAAATGCATTTTTGAGAGCTCAAATAAAAAGAAAATGTTTAACTAAAAGTTTGAAAGAGGAAAAAGAGACAATTTGAAAACAGAAGTTTGGCAGTTCACATTACATGTCCGGCCCAAAAGTAAATTCATACACAGAGATATGAATATTGGCTTAAACAAAAAATATATCAGGGTTGTTAGAAATGATTGGAACTGGGGATAAGCTACACATAAAGGCTTTTGGCTTTTTTGTTTGGTGCATAATTATGGAGTACAGTAAACCAGAAGCATTGGGGCTGTATTCAGGGTTACACTATTAAATTGCACTGAGCTTGTATTTGACAATGGATTTATGACTGCTGTAGAAATACCAGATTAGAGGCTCTTTATATTATGATTTTAGAATGTTAATAAAATGGCAAACAGTATATGAGGAGAAAATGAGAAATTATGTACATAGCTTTGATTTAATACATGTATAAAATGCAGGTAGAATGCGTAGTTTGGCTCTGATCAAAACTGTATAAAATTGAACTGGATAGGATGTGTTTCTTTTTAGGGGGGATTTTTGACTAAGAATTTTACTGCTGCCAAAAGAGGAATTTTGAAGAGTGGCAAAATATCAGAAGGCCACATTGAACACGTCATCTATTACAAATCATTTGATGTTATCCAGTTACGCAAAGCTGAGGCGAACCTCAGAGGGACAGTACAACCTGAAAAATGGACAAAAGATATGATAAAACAAATCTGAACATGATGTAAACATCTGAATGTGATTGCAAAGCTGGGGAAGTGTGTTCTGGCCTGGGGCACGAAAAGAATACTGCTGAATTATGGGGGGAAACTCATCATTGGAGAAAAACCCTAGAAGTTCATAAACTTAAAGAGAAAATCATTGCTATTGCTGATAAATAATTCTAAGTCAAGTCACTTTTAAAAAATGGACCAACGGAGATTTGGAACGTTGTATATATATTTACAAGCATTAACAATTCAATTTGCATGGCCAAAGGGACCAGAAAGAAATCAAATGTCTGAAATAAGATAATTACCTATGTATTAATGAGACAAATTATGCTCCTTGGGAGATATTTTGCTTTTTTTCCCTCTATTTTGGTTATTTCTTTGTTACATTTTTTTTTTTTTTTTTTTTTTTTGCATCTCCAGTGACAAAGTAACTACATTCAAGGTAGATCTGCAGATAATCTGAAAGAAGGAGATCTTTTAAAACAAAATTCTAAAAGAAAAGGAAAGAAAGATGCTTACCTGGATCAGCCAAGAACTATAAAACATAACAGTAAACGGATACTAAGAGGAACAGGTTTTCTTTTGACTTTCTGCTTATAAGCAACGTCAGGCTTTTTTTTTTTAAGTCTATTGTAAATTTCGTGAGTCACAGGTTGTGAGTTACGGTTTATTGGGCTTGTTTGTGACCAGGAAGTCTCCTAATTGGGCAACAAATTAAGCAACTATTTCAAGAGTTATATATAGACTAGCTCCTGCTGCGCTACAGACAGCAGGCTGGAGAGTCCTGCCACTATCTGTCTGCATACACACATCTCTCTCATCTTCCTTGTCCCCCTCCCTCCCCCAAATATAAAACTAGACTCACCCGCGCTGCCTTATGCCGGGCTCACTGTGAGCCAGTCTATGTCCGTCGGCATACACACATCTTTCTCTCTCTCTCACCTTCTCTTTGTCCCACTACCTCTCCTAAATAAACAAGAGCTAAAAATAGACTCACCTGTGCTGCATTACGCTGGGCTCACAGTGAGCCGCCAGGTATCTATCTGTTCATATACACACATAAGGTCCGGTAGGGGAAGTGCCATCCGAAATTTACTTAGGTCAGGCATAAAGTTGTGGAGAATATTAAAGCCATCCTATCTGGTGTGTTCCTTGGACTTCATGATGCTGTTAGCTTCCCAATATTCTCCTAAGCAACCACTGAAGCTATCACAGAGCAGCTGTATTTGTACTTAGATTAGATTACACCCAAGTGGACTCTATTGTGTCATTACCAATCAGGCAACTTCTGAAAGTAGTTGGTTGCACCCAGACAAAAGGGTGCTGAATACATTTGCACGTCACACTTTAAAAAATTGTATTTGTAAAAAATATTTTTAATTGTGTATAATTGTATTTCTACTTCACAATGGTATACCACTTTGTGTTAGTCTTTCACATAAGATTCCAAAAAATATATTTATGTTTGTAGTTGTAATGTGAGAAAGTGTGGAAAGGTTCAGGGTTGTGAATACTTTTGTAATGATCAGAGGAAGCGGACCCAGAACCCTGCCAGACCAGCAGAGGTTTCTTTAAAAAGAAGGGTCTTTAATAACAGAAATCAAAAACGGAGACACAACCCAAAAAGCCTGTAGCAACAAAAACGGCAGAGAAACAAACAGTCCAGTGGGGCAGGCAGGGCAGGAACAGACAAAAACAGGATGGCTCAGATCTCTGGAGACAAAGGGTCAAAAATCCAAAAGCAAACCAAAAACAGAGACTTTGCAAGAGGAAACTCACCCATACTCAACAAGACTACTAGAGCAGACGATCTGGCCCTGATGGCTGGATTGAACAGGGGTTATATGGAGGTGGGACCAGGTGAAACCAGTAAGAGATAATTGCAAGTGTGGTGGAGCAGAGCAGGTGTGTGAAGAGAGCATCAAACCAACCATCAGCGCCGAGATCCAGACAGAAACAGAAGCAAGCCAGAAACATAAACAATTGTTATGAACTAGAATCAGGCAAACCCAGTATTCAAACCAAACAAGCGAGGTGAAGGCAAAAAACAGGATTTAATAATAAAACAGGGACAGGCAAGGCTCAATGGTCAAAATGGCAGTCCAAAATCCGGTACACAAAAGGCAGTCCAAAATAGGCAGAGGTACAGACAGGGCAAAAGCAAGCGCGGATAACCATGGGACAGAATAAGGTCGGTAAACTGGTAAATCAGTCAGACAGGGCAGGAAAAACAGATCAGGGAACAGGCTGGCTCAGAATCAAAAAGGCTCTCAGGTTAGCATCAACAGGTTAATCAAGAAAGGAACGCTGGAACAAAACTCACCGTGGGCTCGTAAATGATCTGGCGGAGAACTAAAGACTGAGGCAGAACTATATAGTGAAGTGCACAGGTGAAATGGAGTGAAAACTAATTACAGGGAAAACAGCTGGAACTAATCAGAGGCAGGGAAGTGACTGACAGAGAACTGAACTGATAGGTTGGTGACTGCTGACAGGGGAGTGACAAGCTAATAGGGTAAAAACAGGGAGGTGAGCTGGCAGGTGAACAGAACTGAGCTAAAAGCTTACAAAACCCTAACAGATAGTATAAAACAAAGAACAAAATCAAACCACAACAAAACTCAAACTATTCCATAATTCAAAACTCAGACAGAACCTAAAATCATGACAACAATAACAGAAAACCCGTGAGGAAACTCAAAACACAAAGACTAATGTAGAAGAAACACAATGAAACCATAACAAAAACTCAAATCATGACAACTTTTGCAAGCCACTGTATGCAGATAGGATCGTGTTCAGTGTTCCTGGACTTCCTGTAGACCACTATGGATCCTTGGTCTAGCTGGTGTTCAGGATGATGTTATTACAGGAGCACCACTATTTCAGATTGTGGACCTCCTCTCTGCAGTGGGTCTCATCATTGTTGGATATGAGACCCACCACAGGGATGTCATCCGTAAACTTCACAACCATGTTTGTGTGGTGGATGGTAGAGCAGTCGTATCTGAAGAGGGTGAAGACGACAGGGATGAAGAAACAACCCTGAGTGGTACAATAGGTTAGGATGCTGTACATAACCACTAGGCCGCCACTCCCCTAGTGGTTAGAGCACAGAGCTTCAGTCCTAGAGGTTCTGAGTTCAACTCCCACAAGCTGCCATTCTGCATGGAGAGGTTAAATATGTCCAGAAATACAGCTGATAGTTGGTAAGCACGTAATTTTAATGTCCAAGCTGATACAATGTAAGGACCTGCAGTCGTGGTTGTGCATCTAGCTCATTATTCTGAGGAGGGAGGGAGACCTGGAGGAATAAACAGTTTGCTGTCCTAGGCAATTGCCTATGTTGCCTATGTGACGATACGATGTGGTTATCCAGCCAGGTCTCTGTGAAGATCACTACACAGCTGTCCATCTTAAGTGAGGTGATCCTCACTCAGGCATCTTCCATTTTGTTAGCGAGTGAGCTAACGTTTGCCAGGAGGAGGCTGGGTAGAGCTGGTCTGTGTGGATTAGCCTAGCGAGCAGGCCGCGTCACTTTCTCTTGCAGATCTTCCTGCATTTAGGCCTTAGAGGTGGGTTGATCATGGCCTCTGTTGTCTGCTGCAGTTCAAGTAAAATAATGTCTGGTTTTGGCAGTCTGTGGTATCTGTAAATTCTGGGGGTTTTCCCCAGTTCTAGCAACTCAGGCCTCCCATACTGGAATAAAGCTTATAGAGGGGATAACAGACAAAAACACAAGGACAAAGATAATGATACAATGGAAAGATGCAATACTTTGCGAATCTGCCATTTTTATTACTTGGAGCGATTTTGTAGTCCAACCTGAAGCTTGCCGAAGGTAAAAGAGGCTAAGTTAAAGTTAGTTGGTTGTTCATTACATCGCTCCTCAGCATACTACAAAAATGGCCAATTGTGTTGGACAGGAATGCTTTAAGATGTAAAGGGGGTTGGAGTGTGAAATGCCTCCTTTACATTTAAAGAAACCGCACCAAAATAACTCGCTCTCAGGCGGACTTCAGAAAAGGGGAAAAAGGGAAATGTGGCATTAAATTAAAGAGTTCAGACCAAGGCATTGCAGTTCCACTTTATATAGTCCTCAACTGAATGAATGCAATGTGAAAAGGAAGAATTGAAAAGCATATGTTTCCTTTAATCCACATTTGCTCTGCATTAGACTGTATGTTTCCATGTAAGAATGTTGGTCAGGAAGTCCCAGGAGTAGTTCCTACAGAGTATCAAGGGTTTTGTGAATAAGGTGGATACTGAAAGCATTTTTCCCGTTTTACTGCTGAGCAACAACCTTGTATGTCTGCAAAGCAATAAGGTATTCATTTGCCCCAGGTTATGACTGTGCAAACATTATCTTTTCCTTTTCTCTTTGTTTATTAGGCTACACTACCTACCTTGAAATGGGTGTAGTGCTTCTTATAAAGTCACAACCATACATAACATTAATTAGTTTTCATGGCTACATTTTTTTCTTTAATTGTTTAACACTGTTTGAAACTTGGTGAAGGAAGTTTGCCAGATGTTACAGTATCATCAGTCATTTACAGTCAGTTACATTCATGGGAAAAATTCTGAACTTCCAGTTCTAGGGTTTACTTAATAGAGCATAATAAAATTGATTAGGAACTAGCCATAACAGACATTTATTGCTTAATACTCCATAAAACACTATAACTGAAAGAAGGTGTACATATATTTGATAACCCAACATTTGTCTTGCCTTTCAGTGGTTTAGGGACCTGTAATTTCTTCATTAGCTAAGCCAAGCTGAAAGATTTTCTGGACATGCCAACAAATTCTGCAGTATGACCACCAAAGCTCTCACACACCACCTATACAAGATATTAGCACCACTGCTGCAGGTTTTACCAAATGCTACTCAAACATTGTAGCAGTGACACAATAAATGTAAACACTCTTTCTGTCCTAATAAAGATTCACTAATCTTAGGTTTATGAATGCCAATGGTCTGACCTACTTTTACAAATAATTTGGTTTATCATCTGACCGCTTGGTGACACTCAGAGCATTGCCATTGCATGAGCGGTCAGTTGATCAGTTAATGAATGTGGGGGAAATTTAACAAAGCAGTGATAGCACTACATATGCTGAGTACCCTGTTCTGACATAGTTTAACACAATTATTCCCCCACCCTTTATACCGACACATGTACATTTTTCAAACTGAAGAAGGTTGTAGGAAATCAATGTGATGGTAACTTAATAATCACCATTTCCCACTCCTAACAGGGTATGTGTATTTCATGTTTGCAACACCTTTCATAAGTGTTCATTGTTTTCGTTTTACTCTGAAAATGTAAAAGGTAAACCGTCACAAATTAAATGTTGTAACTATCCAGGTTTTTGCAAAGAAGCATTGAAGATGCTAATGGTAGTTGGAAGGAAGGATATCTTGTACCAGTAAGTATTCAGCAGAACTAAAGAAGTGTCTGACTGAAGGCACTCTGTAGTTGTATGACAGTATGTTGAACACGATGTTCAGGGTTATATGTACTGTTTTATGAAGAATTATACTTTGCACAATCTTCTCCAGAGGCTCTAGAAGGGTCCACAAAACAGAGCTAGCCTTCATCAGTATATTGTCGAGCTTTTTCAGTCACTGGCTCTGATGTTGCTACTGTAACAGATGATGGTGGAAGAAATCACACTCTCCCCAACAGAATTAAAGGAGCTCTGCTGCATCTTGCCGCAAACATTGAAGGACCTAAGCAATAGAGGCTGCTCTGTCCCTTCTTGTAGTTGTCACAACCCCAATGTGTTTGTCTACTTTCAGGCTCTGGGGGATCATGCAGTCTTTTAGTGCTTTTTCACCTCTTTAGTATTGTTATTAGTCCATTGATTCTGCTCTTTCCTTCTTGTTTCCTGTCATTATTTTGTATTTCATTAATTATGGATTTAGTTTTTTTATTCTGGTTTTTGTTAGATCTTTTGTTTTCCTGTCTGTCTTCAGTTCAGTTTGTAGTTAGTTTGTTTTTAGAGTGTATTCATTCATTATGTTTTTTGTATTCTTGCTAGGTTCCATTTTCCTGTTTGTATCCTGCCATTTCTTTACTATCTTACTTTTTTCCTCAGGTTTCCATACATTACTCTCACCTGTGTCCACCATTCATCTGATCAACTCTACATGGTTCTCTTACTTTCTCTCTCCCTATCCTCCAAGTATCTAAGCAGTCTCATGTCCTGTTTGGTCACTGGTTCCTCCTGTTTTCTACCACTGGTTCCCCATGCCGTTTGTGCCCTTGCTTGTAATCTCTCACTATAAGTGTTGCTTAAAATAAATTCTGTTTTTATTATTCACTTGGTCTACAGCTGGGTCCTCACTCCACAGATCATGATAGTAGCTGACTTCACAGTTGTATTGCCAGTTCAGTCTGTTTGTTCATGTTAACACTGAGGTATTTATACTGCTCCACCACTTTCACTTCTTCTCCCATGATGGAAATAATGTTTGATCTATTCCTAATCTTGCAGATTGCAGGACTCTGTCCTGTGCTTGAAGTCTGAGTGAAGAGGAGTATGGAGAATACAGTCTCCTGTGGTACCAATGTGCTGTTGATCACTTGGCTAGAAACACAACACTTCAGTCACATAAACTATGGTCTGACTGTAAGGTAGTCTTTGATCCAGACATTGTTAAGGCCTCCCCCTCTGTCTTCAGGGGTTCTGACAAACCTCTGGTATGAACTATGCTCTTGAATATATACAGGCCTCATAAATTCAAATCAAACTTTTTAAATTATTTGAATGTCCTCCTAGCTTTGATATGTGTTGATTACTACTGTTTAATTGCTGTGGAAGACTTCAACAATTAAGATGAGAACCCTGAAGAGTGGTGTTAAAAAATGTGACACACTTAGAAATGTTGGTTTAAATCAAAATGTTAAACTGTCAAAACACAAACAGGGCCACAGCAAAACCAAGAAGAAGTCTCCCCTGGGCCTTTCAGAAAGAGAGGAATCTAAGCTTTCCAATGATGTCAAATTTGTAGAATTCAACAAAGAATTGGAGAATATATGACCATTTGGCACTCTGCAAAGAAGATTAGTGAGGAAACAGGCCTCAAAGTTTCTTTAGAATCACCCCCAGCCAGAGGGTATTGACAAAAGCTGTTAATTTGAATGACTTTGCATACCTTTCTCCAACACCTCCCACCCCTTTAATGTCTGTCAGTAGAGGGTCCAGATCAATGCATATCACTATTTTGTTCATGTAAAGATTATTTACAGCTCTGCATTACCATATTTGTGTTAGATTTGTGCATAGAACAAACATCTTTTAACAGTCCAAAATATTACACCAAATTTAATGGTAACACACACACACACACACACACACACACACACACATAGGCAGAAAAGTGAGTAAAAAACTTAAACATTTATCATTTACAAATTTGTTAAATGTCAAAGAGTTTAAGTTTTTTTTTATTTCTGCATGTTTTTGTGTCTGCAAGTTGCATCATGCACAATGGTATTGTTGCTTTTTTTCCAACAATATTTTTATTGTATTTCTTTTACAGATATATCTGTTGTATAACCAATACAACAACAAACAAACACCCTCTTAGACACATATCCGCATAAGGTCCCTTAAGTATACAGAAGATAATAGTCCATTGCTGAGGCTCCCTTGTTTAACCGCATAGTCCGACATCAATCTTGTCTTTAGCTGGCTTCTTCATCTTGAGAAAAGTCCACTCCTTCAACAAAATTTCGGAAGGGTCTCCAAATGTTTTCAAATAATTTGCTTTTCCCTTTTTCGAGATATGTTATGCGTTCCAGAGGTAAAGTCTTCATCATTTGCCTGATCCATTGTTTGATACCTGGTCCTGTCGTTTTCTTCCAGAATAGTGCTATCAGTCTTTTAGCTTGTAGTAGGCACATATCAATCAACACTTGTTCACATTTGGTAAACAAAGTATTTTTTCAGATACAAACCTAAAATTAGAAAAACCGGATCTAGTGCAACATCCTTAGAAACAAGATGTTTTACAGTTTGTATTATTGCTCTCCAAAATTTTTGAATTTCCCTGCATTCCCAGATACAATGAAACAAAGTCCCTTTTTATCCATACATTTTGTACATATATCTGGAATATTAGGATTGTACCGATTTAAATTAACTGTGGTAATATATATTTGCATTAACCATTTGTATTGCAGTAACCTTAAGCGTGAGTTTACCGTTTGTTTCCGAGCCCTTGTACAGACAGACTGCCAATCCTCCAGTGACAGGTTTACTCCTAGGTCTAACCTCCAGGCTTCTAGCTTCAGTGTTGAGTTTTCCGGGGAATTCAAAACCAAAAAGTTGTAGAATTCTGAAATCGCACCTCTACTTGTACTATTTTTGCAAGCAATTTCTTCTAGTTGGGATTTTGGTGGTTTGGATAAATCTTTGTTTTTTGTCCTAATGTAGCTTCTGAGCTGAAGATATTTAAAAAAGTATTTTCTATTTATATTAAATTTCTGCCTGAATTCCTCAAAAGACATCATGTAAGCTGAATTTGTTTGATATAAGTCCTGAATTTTATCTATTCACTTTGGGGCCCATTGTTTAAATATATAATCCGCTCTACCAGGAGTAAAATCTTGGTTTCCCCATATTGGAGTAAATTGTGATAGTATAACTGGTTCTTTTGTGAATTTTTTTTTTTTTTACATCATACCATATTTTGATCATATTTTTAACAATAGGGTTAACCGTTTTTTCCAACAGTTTTGAGACTGAATCAGAAAAAATGTATAAAGGTAAAGGTGGATTTACTGACTTAGATTCCATTTCTGTCCATGGGGGGGGGGGGGGGGTCCCTGGCATTAAAGTAATATCTGATAGTCCTTAGTTGGGCTGCCCAATATTACCACTTTATATTCGGACACCCTAGTCCTCCCTTACTGTGAGGTAAATGTAATTTATTTTGTTAAACAATCACAGTTCTTGTTTACAATCGTATCTAGATTTGAAAATATTTGAATTCCTAAGTAATTGAATTCTCTAACGACCTTAAATTCTGAACTTATTTCTGGGGGGTCTTCTTTCCCATCCAACATTAACAATGAAGATTTAGCTTTGTTTATATTATACCCTGAAATATGACCATATTCCTCTAATAAGTTGAGCAAATTTGGAATAGACTCTATTAAGTTTGAAATGAACGGGGTTATGCCATGTGAATATAGTGAAAGTTTGTGTTCTACTTGTCTGATTGTAATGCCTGCTATAGATTTATGGGACCTTACAGCTATAGCAAGATGCTCCAATGCTAAAGTAAATAACAAGATGCTCCAATGCTAAAGTAAATAACAAAGGAGATAAAGGACAACCTTGACGACATCCACGTTTAAAAACAATTGGTTTAGACACATTTTTATTTGTTAATATTTCTGCAGTAGGATTCAAATATAATAAATGTATCAAATTTTTAAAATTATTTCCATAACCAAAACGACTTGTTTTGTAGAATAGCTAGGGCTATTCAACTCGCTCGAGCGCCTTTTCGGCATCTAGAGAAAGAAGTCCAGTTCCCGATTCAACACCCAAGCCATGAATAATATTAAGAAGCCTCCTCACATTGTGTAGCCCCTGCCGTCCCAAAACAAAGCCATTTTGATCCCTGTGTATCACTAAAGGAAGTGAATTTTGTAAGCGTATTGCTAATAATTTACAGAGTATTTTTAGGTCAGCGTTAAGCAAACTAATTGGCCTCATGTTTTCACATTTATTGCTGGGGTTTCCTGGTTTGAGTAGCACAAAGATCAAAGCATTGGCCATAGATTTTGGTAAGCTACCATTACAATATGCCTCTTGAAACATCTCGAAGATAGGACTTAATTGTTTCTTAATTTCTTTTTGTAAAAATCTACAGGGAACCCATCTGGCCCAGCTTTTTTCCCTGCCTTCATATTGTCAATAGCTTTACCCAGCTCTATTTCTGTAATTTCAGCTTCCAGTTGCTCTTTATAACCTTCATCTATTGAGGGAATAACTCACTTATTTAGAAATGAGTCACGTTCTTGTATATCTGAGGTGTCTTGAGAATCATACCGCTTTCATAGTATTTTTTAAACTCAAAGACAGAAAGTTGGTGTAGAAAGCATCATCATCATCAGAGTTGGGACCGTACACATTTACTAAGTTCAGGGTTTCTTGTAAGATGGACCCCTGAATAATCAGATATCTCCCCAATTTAACTTTAATAACATTGGTCGCCTGAAAGGGAACTGGCTCTTGATGTGAATGGAGCTCCATATTTTATATTTTCTTCCTCCAAGAGATGGGTCTCTTGTAAAAATACTTTAAATCTTTCAATTTGTTCATGACTTGTTTGAATTTTTTTTGTTTTATGTAAGCCTCTACAATTCCAGGATGTGCATTTAATTTCCATCTTCTGCATCATGTCAACTTAAAAGACATTGATGCAATAATTTCACAAATATGTCCATGAGGGGCAACAAAAACAAATGAACAATCAACATACATCCACAAACTCTGAACCGCTTGAACCAAAAAAGAGAAAAAAAAAACTTCCCAACCAAATAGTCAGGCCCTCACATTGTATTGCTTCCAACCACTGACATGTATAGATCCTTATGATCTATTCTCTCAATTCTTGGGGGTGCTTCTGCGTTTCTTTCCGGGCCAATGCGGTGAGCTCTTTTGAGGATCAGCGGATTTCTCAGGGCAGGCAGCTCCAACACTTCTGGTAACCAGCTTTCCAAAAATCCACAGGCATCGGAGCCCTCTGCACCTTCGGGGTCTAAGATTGTTGAGGCGAGATCTCTTTTCCATGTCAAGTATATTTTCCTCCATTTGCTTCTTCTTTTCTGCCAAGCTCACACCATCAAATCTTCCAGAAAACTCAGACTTCAAGCTCTTTATTGCTCCAAGTATAACTGTTTTGTCGTAGGGTAAGTTGTTCATTTCGCTGTTATTAACTGCTGGTTCTTCACCAGCTCCCTAGCTGCTGCTCGGCTCCTTGCTAACTTTTTTGCTAGCCTTGTTTGTGCTAAGCTCCACGTTTTGTGATCCGTAGTCTGTCAACTTGGATTGCATAGTTGTTTTTGACTTATCTTTGCTTGTTCTTCCCAGGCTTGGCATATTTTCACCTTAGTTGAGTTCAACTACCGTTGTTGTAGCGTTCAGTAGTTTTTAAAAGGAAATTTTCAGGATTTTGTCAGGAGCAGTGCCGAACGCGACCTTCTACCTTGCGGTCATACCCAAAAGTGGTATTGTTGCTTTTTAATTGCCCGTTCTGTTTTTTAAAAAGGAACTTTTCAAAAAGCATGTTATGGGCACTTGTTAAGATAACATTTCACATTGCCATTACAATACAAAATTATCAAATGGAGCAATCTTCCAGCTATAGCAGCAATCAATAATACAAAAGAAGAGATTATGCACCTTCTGATACTTCTGAATGGGTACTCTTGCCTGGACCTGTATTTCACAGTTCCTCTGCATTTCTTGGTTTTCCCTCAGAAATTGTTTAATGCAATTTCACATGCCTTTTATTTGCTTAATGTAATGGGATTGGTCTGGCTTCTCTTTAATGTTGTTGTGCAGTTAGGATTGGTTGATTTTCCACCATTATCCTAATTAATAATTGATAATGATTAACTAATATCACCACAGATGTAACTGTGTTATCATACGGTTAACCAAAAAGGGATGACAGGAGCACGAGCCTTCAGGAAGTAATCATGTTTCACAAAGTAAGCATAACTGTTTTTTATATATGTATGAATTTATTAACTAAACCATGAATGAGCGAATACATTTTAGAGTAGAGCTCTTACGTGAATCATCTGCTACTCAGTGATATGCCATGGGAATTGTCCTTTATTTAGCAAATATATGTTGCGTCCTGTATTGAACCAATATGGGAAGCGATTTGTTCCTTATTTTCATAGAAGACAGATACACATGTTCGTTACACATGCCTCAATACTAAATCTAATAAAAAAGAAACATAACAAAACACAGGAAATACTAAGATCAACAAAACCGTTGTGGCAAGATCTACGCAGGACTCCCCCTCTCTGTCTGAGCTGGGCGGCCAGCTTGCGCTGGTGTCACTGATGCTTAGAGACAGACACCATACATCCGCGCTGCTCTACACTCCCGTGTCTTTTAAAGCTGTCCACTATGCCCGGTACTCCACCACGGTCTCAGAAGCGAAAACACTAGAAAAAATATAGACGCGAGTGGAAACGGCACATCCGTGGCTGAACAGCGTCAGTGGAAATGAATAGCAAGCCAACCTTTCAGTGGTGCATGGGACGCTGTCTGATATTAGACAGCATGGATCAGGAGACCAACACTGCAGAAAAAGGAATGCAAAAGACCCAAGCACCGGTGTCACAGTTCTTCATACCCGAGTCATCTCCTGACACTGATATGGCATGGAACATTATTATGATTCATTTAATTTCCATCTTTATTTGTAACAGACTATTGTAGTTTGACAGACTTTTTGATATTGAAATACATTTTCCTAATTTACAGTAGTTTTAGCTAATATAAATATATATGTGGACATTTAAAGAACGCTTGGGTAGCACTGTTGACTTACAGCAAGAAGGTCCTGGATTCAAGTTCACCCTGTGGCTTCCTCCAACAGTCCAAAAACATGACTGTTAGGTTAATTGGCCACTCACACTCAAATTCTCTTTAGGTGTGTGTGTGTGCGTGAATGCTTATTTGTCCTTTCTGTCTCTGTGTTGCCCTGCGACAACTTTGAGCTTTGATATAGATCAGAGAGGACTCAACTGAGGAAGATGGAGACATTGTGAGTTTACCTTTTTTCTTTTCTTTTGCAGTAATATCCTCTCTCTTTATGAGGATGTTGTGAGGAAGCTGGAGAGTAATGAAACCACTTGTGTTGAGTTATACACAAGTGGTCCAGTGTTGCTGCCTTCTGCGGAGAGAGGCTTAAGAGGCAGCGTGGAAGCCCCGGCACCGACCTCTTAGCAGCCGCTGTGTGGGGAGCCCATGAGGAGTGAGGAGGCTTGAGAGAAGCAGCATGAACGAAGCCCTCCCGCCGCGCCGGCAGTGAGAGCTGCTGAGGGACGGCTTCTCTCTCGGCAGCCGCTGCTTGTGTAGCCCTCTTAGCTCCTTACTCCAGCGGCTGTCGCTCCCACCTCCTGGAGCTTTGCTCCTCTGCCGACGTGGATCTAACCACAATAATAACATTCCGCAGAATCAGCGCAGTGCAACACAAATACACAATAACCAGCCTATAAAAATAAAAAGGCCCAACACTTTAACAAAATTTTACCAGCTTGGAACAGATCAGTGTCTCCCAGTGAGAGAGAGAGAGAGAGAGAGAGAGAGAGAGAGAGAGAGAGAGAGAGAGAGAGAGAGAGAGAGAGAGAGAGAGAGAGAGAGAGAGAGAGAGAGGTTTTTATTCTACCGTTTCTCACTATATTTATTCAGAGTTAATGCCACACTGTTTAATACTGTAATGAAGGTGGGGCTTAAAGCCACCACATTACTGGGTCTGTTGAAAACTAAAAGCTGTACAGTGGAGCGGAGTCGGGCAGGATGAGTAGAGTGGTGCGGGGTAGAAAGGGAGCATGGGCCATAGAAAAGTTCCATAAGCAATTTAGTTAAATAGACCTGCATTAGACCAGTAAAAAAAAAAAAAAAAACATTGTTAATCAGATATGTGGACTTGTCTCTTTCATACCAGATTGTGAAAGTCAGTTTGTGTTCACAAAATAAGACACTGTATATTTAGGAAACATCCCTTTATCCACACCTAATCAATGTATTAAACTTAGCCCTGACTAAATATCTGATGACTTTATAGAGATTTAAAACCTGAAAGTGAACTTGGAAATTATTTCTGTTCTGAATTTTTAAGGAGCATGGCTAATTAGCAAATATTTTAGGTCATTTTATTAATATGGATCAGGATACTCACTTGCTGACATTTACAGTCCCAGCAGCAGCCGGTAATGTGCTGGCTGTGAGCCAGCACCACAGAGAAGTCAGAGAATGACTAATAAGTACAAGAGAAGGGATGGGCCTGGACGTAGCACTGTCTGTCACAGGAGGCATTTGACATTCACAGACATGTAGACTCAGAGAATTCAGGGCTCTTGGGACAATTTCTGCCTACATGCATAAAAAAGCACACTTTGAAATTCAGATGGAGTATGCAAGGAGATTCAAATGTTGTCTTCCCCTTTAGTGGCTCTTTTAAGGGTTCCAAATCTTTTGACCTCAATTGAAAAATAATTTTGACGCATTAATATACTAGCAGTGCTATTATTAGTGTTATTGGTGTCCAAAACCAAAATGGGAGGTAGATCTTTGAGTGATCAGGCTCTTCTCCTGTGTAACCAGCTCCCAGTTGTAGCCCATGATACAGACACCCTGACTATTTTTTTAATATCAGGCTCAAAACCTTTCTTTTGGATAAAACTTATTCTTATAGTGGCTTAGGTTATCATGGGCAGTCTCTTTAGTTATGATGCTATAGGATTGCAGTGGCTTGAAAAAAGTATTCAAGCCATTTTTTTTTAATCTACACTTAATATGTGAATTTACAGATCAGTAGATTGTGTGGGGGTTACAAAAACATCACCTTTACATAGGAAAATAGCAAATCCAGCTCCGGGTACCATTCAAAACAACTTAGAGTTTTTTTTTTTAGCATTTTTTGTTATCAAATATAACCCCAGGTCTATTCAGAAGTTCCTATAACATCAACCATTTGGAAGTTTGAAATTGTGTCCAGTTGTGTATAATGTTATCTGAGTATAAATGTAGCTCTTCTGTCAAGGATAAAGAACATTTGTCAACAAACAGCACTATGAAGACCAGAGAACACGGCAGACTAGCCAGAGGTAAAGTTGTGGAACAGTTTAAAGCAGGGCAAGGTTCTAAAACATCTCACAGAGCTTTGTTAAGTTCCCCAACCCAAGGGTAACGGATCTTATTTTTGTTGAGACCCATGGACTTAGACTTAGATGAGCTGACTCTCATCTCAGCCATGTCACCTTGGCCTGCCAACCTCTGCGTAGCATATGGGAGGACTTAGCCCATAGATACAAAATAATTACAGTACATCATATGCAAAAAGAAAATATGAAAAACAAAACAGATGAAACATTAGGTTCCCAAACTAGACACCATCCCCTTAATTACTAAACCTTGAGATGTTGGTCATGATAAGCACAAACATGACTGTGAATAAGAGGCAGCCCTAAAGGACTCAAACTTGCACTGGAAAAAAGTTTGACTTTGCATTGATAATGCAGACAAAGCTTTTGCTTTGTTTATGGAAGGAGCAGATAGCATCCATGACACCCTCTACTTCTACAACAGATCCAAAAAATCCAAAGCCCTCACCCAATCAGGGAAAATCTGATCCAACACTGGTGTCCAGGAATTTAAGTACCCCAGCAACCTTGCTATGGTAATGGACTCCTTCCCCGAAGTCTACACCCTCTGACCCCACAGCAGGATTTATGGAGAATGGCTTTAGGAGAACCTCAAAGTACTCCTTCCCCTTCTGACAATATCCTTAATAGATAATCTATTCAGAGGACAATACAAATATGTTTTTAGCTGATGAACCCCTTTATGGGGGTTCATCAGCTGTCTGGTCACATGAAACCAAAAAACTACATTGAGTCTTCATGCAAAATGGTGTGCTGAGAGGAACTTACACTGCTCATCTGTAAATCTGTAAATGTAATTGAACTTTGTAGACACGATTTGTTCATTTAACGAGCAGTGGTCTATTTAGTGTGTGACATTCTTCAACCAGGAGTTTTTGCATGTCAGTTAATGTGGTTTGTGTTGGTCACTCAGGCATGAACAGCATGGCCAAGGTGGTTCAACAGGTGTTCAACAGTGAGGTTGATGTCAGAAATACATGTAGGTCATTCCATCCTCTCCACTTCCAAAATCTGGAGGTAGATAAATATTGCTCTGTGGGGGTGACATATGACATCTTGGAGATTTGTAAAGTAGGTAAGGCAAGTTTTTCAGTAACAACACATTTAAAGAGTGAAAACAAAAACATTACAGACATACATTTGAAAAACAAAGGAATAAGCTTGGCTAGAATCACATTAACAAACATACAGAAAGGACGAGATTCATCACTAAAAATTCTAAGAATGCTACAGTTTTAGGTCTCTGATCTGACCTTTCTGACACTATAGCTAAAACACAAAGCAGCGGAGTAGGGCAAAAGCACAGTAGAGGCTGTGTGTGTGCCTGTGTTTTAGTGTAATCGTGTGTGTGTGTTTGTCTGTGAACTGTGATAGCACTTGCTCTTGTTCAAGGTAACAGATGTCATATGTCACAGGGCGTCTTGTTTACATAACATCCAGGAGAAATTGGGATTGCAGGGGACCCAGTTTGGATAGTAGCATTTGTTTTTGGCAGTCACACTCTTGTGTGTGTGCGTCTTCTTCCGCTTTATCGGGAGTCGGGTCGCGGGGGTAGCAGCTTCAGTAGGGAGGTCCAGACTTCCCTCTCCCCAGCCACTTGGTCCAGCTCCTCCGGGGAAATCTCAAGGTGGTCCCAGGCCAGCTGAGAAACATATTCCCTCCAGCGTGTCCTGGATCTCCCTCTGGGTCTCCTCCCGGTGGGACGTGCCCAGAACACCTCACTAGGGAGCCGTCCAGGAGGCATCCTAACCAGATGTTCGAGCCACCTCAACTGGCTCCTCTGGACGTTGAGGAGCAGCGGCTCTACTCTGAGTCCTCCCCGGATGACTGAGCTTCTCACCCTATCCCTAAGGGAGAGCCCACTACGGAGAAAACCCATTTGGGCTGCTGGAATCCAGGATCTCGTTCTTTCGGTCATGACCCAAAGCTCATGACCATAGATGAGGGTAGCAACGTAGATCGACTGGTAAATCGAGAGCTTTGTTTTTTGGCTCAGCTCTCTCTTCACCACAATGGACCAGTACAGCGCCCGCTTCACAGCAGACGCAGCACCAATCCACCTGTTGATCTCCCGCTTCATCTTTCCCTCATTTGTGAACAAGACCCCAAGATACTTAAACTCCTCCACTAGGGGCAGTACATCCTCCCCAACCCGGAGAAGGCACTCTACCCTTTTTTGGCTCAAGACCATGGTCTAGGATTTGGAGGCACTGATCCTCATCCTGGCCGCTTCACACTCGGCTGCAAATCACTCCAGTGAGAGCTGTAGATCACGCCCTGATGAAGCCAATAGAACCACGTCATCTGTGAATAGCAGAGACGTAATCCAAAGGCCACCAAAACGGATCCCCTCAACACCTTGGCTGCACCTAGAAATTCTCTCCATAAAAGTTATGAACAGAATCGGTGATAAAGAGCAACCTTGGCGTCCAACTCTCTCTGGAAACAAGTCTGACTTTCTGCCGGCAATCCGGACCAAGCTCTGACACAGGTCATACAGAGACGTAACAGCCCTTATTAGAGGGCCCGGTACTCCATACTCCTGGAGTACCCCCCACAGGACCCCCGAGGGACATGGTCGAATGACTTCTCCAGATCCACAAAGCACATGTAGATTGATTGAGCAAACTCCCACACACCCTCCAGGATCCTGATGAGGGACCCTCCTTTCCAGAACCCCGGAATAGGCCTTTACAGGGAGGCTTAAGAGTGTGAATCCTCTATAGTTGGAACACACCCTCCGGTCCCCCTTTTTAAATAGGGGAACCCCCATCCCAGTCTGCCAATCCAGGGGGACTGCCAATCGATGTCAACGCAATATTACAGATATTCACATTAACCAACACAGCCCCACAATATCCAAAGCCTTAAGGTACTCAGGGCGAATCTCATCCATCCGCGGGGCCTTGTCACCAAGGAGCTTTTTAACCACCTCGGTGACCTCAACACCAGAGCTAGAAGAACCCGATCCTGGAGTCCCCAGGCTCTGCTTCCTCAATGGAAGACATGTTGGTGGAATTAAGGAGTTCTTTGAAGTATTCCGCCCATCGACACACGACGTCCTGAGTCGAGGTCAGCAGCACGCCACCCCCACTATAAACAGTGTTGGTACTGTACTGCTTCCCCTTCCTGAGACGCCAGATAGCGGACCAGATTTGCCTCGAAGCCGTACAGAAGTCTTTCCCCATAACCTCTCCGAACTCTTCCCATGCCAGAGTTTTTGCCTCAGGGACCAGTCGAGCAGCCTGTCGCTTTGACTGCTGGTCCATATCAGCTGCTTCCGGAGTCCCACAGGCTAAGTGGGACTCCGGACTCAATCTGCATTAACGTCTCTCTGGTACATCTCAATGGGGATTCTAAAACAGCCAAAATTGTGGTGTTTCTGCCAGGGTCCAGCTTCCAGCTTTCTCCAAGATTGTTTACATCCTCCCAGTATGTTCAGAAATAGCAGCTGGCCTGTGGTTCTGCTTACACAGCATCTCAGTCTAAAGTGCTGGTAGCAGAGATATCCCTGACATCATGTTCAGGCAGCCTTGACATGGGCCGAAACAGCTGCAAACATTTTCACAATTTCTCAATACTCCAGGTAACTGCCAGCACCAAAAAAAGCAGCCTGTTATCATAAATCCAATTTAGAATTTTTTTTAACATCCTCAACTGACAAAATGGATAGACACACGGTCCTCCTCCCACCATTTGTCCAGCTACACATGTCCAATTTTGGCACAGGGGCTCTCCTTGACCCAGTCTTCTTGTTGAGAAAATTTTATTAATTGTGTTGGGAGTCCAGCTGACCAGATCCATAATTTATAGTTTTGAAGATATGTAAAAATAGGCTCCAAAAAAGGTTGATAGAAGCAAGCAGGGAAGTGGGGGAGAGAGAGAGGGGAAATAATGGTGATATTGCATTACATCTGGTTGCAAAATATTATCATGATATCTCTCTGCATTGAGATGATGACAAACCCTTGTTGTACCAGAGAAGGACAAGCCACCCCAAACCTGTAATGCGTGTATGTGGAGATTCTGATATTCAACCAACACAGGGCAGTATTTAAGAAGTAAATCAGATGAGTAGTGGCAAATGAGACAGGCAGGACTGAGTGACTGGAGTCCTTGGAGTCAGGTTAAGCCATGAGAATGTGGGAGAGGCGTGCAGATGATCAGGAGTGTTTGGTTTCTTGGGTCCTATGAACAGATCTTCCATTCTCTGCTTTGGAGCTCTGTAACGCCTTCAGAGTTACCTTTGGTCTCTGTGCTGCCTTTGATTAATGCCATCTTTCCCTGGTCTGTGAGGGACCCTGTCTTGGTAGGTTTGTTGTGGTACTATGTGCTTTCCATTTGATGATGAAAAATTTGATAGTGCTCTGGTGAAACATCAAAGATTTTAATATTTTTTGTAATCCCACTCTGAATTGTACTTCTCAACAACTTTGTCCTTGACTTTTTTGGAGAGCTTCTTGGTCTTCATGGTCTGAAGCCTACTGCTTGGTGGTGTACAGGCTTTGGGGCCTTTCTGAAAAGGCGTTGTTATACTGACAGTGTAATGCCACAGATTGGGAACCCAAAAATTCAGGCAAACACAGAGTGCAATTCAAAAGATTTACTAAAGAAGCTGCAAGGGAAGGGAAAGAAAACTCTTAGTGGCTGTGATAGAATTAATGAGCAATGTCAGACTCAGAAATAAATTCACTAACCTCAGAATCTGGGAGGGAGCAATGGTCCTAATAAGCTGTTCCTGAGGCTTGGATCCAGAAAATGAAAGTCACGGGGGCAATGAATTCACATTGGATTATGTCTAAAGCGACACAGTCAGCTTCAAACTCAGCACTAGTGACTGAAGATGAGACTTTAGAGTAATCTGTGATCCAGGCGGGGGTCATTCACAGAAAAGCAGAAGTTGGCAGACGGATCCAAGGGCTAGACTTGAAACGAGATACAGGGTTCATTAACTTAAGCTCCAGTTCCACCAACCTAAACTAAACTGAATTAATAACAAAAATAAGACACAGCTTCTATCTACACTTGAATTAACTCGAATTACTGACTAAAGTAGGTGGGCTTAATGTTCACACCTGGGCCCCGTTTCAGAAGGAATGGCCAAAATGCCCTTAGTCGAAAGCAGCTACTCGGAGAAATTCTACTTCATACTTAGCATTTTCGGTTTCAGAACAGGTGATTTCAATCAGGTAACTAAACTCAGTGTCCAATCAATCTTAAGTTAAGCGTGAGCACTAGCATGAAAGAAGCCCTTATCAATGGAATAACACGATTCACCATGGCAAAGAAATAAGAAGCCTCAAAGTATGCATTTCTCGCAAGTGGAATTATAAATCTTAATGACGGCTTTGAATATGATGACATTATTAACAAAAAGAAACAATGCTGTTGTTGCAGAAAAAGCGAGTTGTGACAGAGAATTGCTGAAAAAGTCAATGAATGAGTGATATGAGGGTGGGTTATTTGACAGAGAATTAAAGCTGTATTCTCACATTACACTCACTCGACACCCAAAAGGCATTGATTACGTGTCTAGGTGCAACCTGACAGGCACAAAAAGAGCGTGACAGCAAATCAAGATGAAATATAAAAATACTGTTTAATAAGATAAGGGCAGATATGAGCTATTCTTATGTTTAACCTTAAGCAACTAAGGCATTAATTGGCTATATTCAACATATGAAATTAATGATGAGATGGTGTGAGCTGTTTAAAAAACTGGCATGTTCATTTATCCCTTTGCCAGCATTTGGCTTCACCCATCCATCTAAAAATTAGTTGACACTATTTTTTTTGTAGGTGTATAATTTTTGACAACCTCACTTTACATTAACTATATATCATCAGTAAAGGTGACGTTATGTAAGTCAAGAAATGTGCCGTGGCTCAAAAAGTGAGGAGAAAAAAACCCTCAGAAACATGTAAATGAAGTGGTTCACTTGCCTGGAGTAAATGTGTAATCGTCTTATCTTTGTCTTTTCAGTTGTGGATGGTCTACTGACTCTTGTGAAGCCATCTATCCCAAAACCCCTGCATGCAGTTTTAGTCTTAAGGTTTTATAATGGATTAGAGCAGTGGTTTTCAACAGGTGAGGCGCACCTCCCCTGAGGGGTACCAAAGAGTCACAGGGGAGGTGTGAGAAGACAGAGAAGAAGACAGAAGAAGACAGAAGAAGACAGCGCTGCCGCTCAACTCTGTGAAACTATGTAGCGATATTCGTGCCTTCTGTTTGAGCACGCAGAAACCAATCCAAGCGCGCAGTGAGACAACTCTCAACGCACAAAACCAGTCTGGCGCGTGCTTAACTCTGAAAAACTTTTCTCAACTCACTGTCCTCGCGCTCAATTCCATCTCTGCTCGCACGTTACTTTGCTTGTGCGCACCTGCTCCTTCCACGCTCAACACCAGCTGTGCGCTCGCTCAGCTGTTCTTCTTCTTCTTCTTCTATTGTTTTATGGCGGTTGGCAAACAACTTTTGGTGCATTACCGCCACCAACTGAAATGGAGTGTGAATCGGGATGACCTACTCTAATATCCTACTACTATAAATAATAAAAATAAATAAATAAATAACTAAATCAGTTTTATCAAATTAGTCTTTTTAAGATATCTTAATAATAAAGAATAACCCTCTGATTTGGTGTTCATATCTAAAAGATATTTTATGTTTAACTTTAATTTTCTGTTTTGTAATCTATTTACCAATTCATTTCTCTCAATATGATATTTACTACAAAATAATATAACGTGCTCCACTGTTTCTTCAACAAAACAAAAATCACACTTTCCTGTATCATGAATCCCCATTTTAAATGTGCTATTTAACCCTGTATGTCCAAAACGTAATCTTGACATTACTGTTTCTTCCCTTCTATTCCTTGATGTCATCCTCATTAATCCTACTTTTCTTTGAATATTATAAAACCATCTTCCAGTTCTTTCTTCTTCCCACTGTTTCTGCCACCTTGCTCTAATCCTTTTCTTAATTACTGATTTTATTTCACCTTTACTAAATGGAATTATTATATCAATTAAACTGTATTTACTTGCTCTTTTTGCATATTTATCTGCCATCTCATTCCCTTTTATTCCTATATGAGAAGGAATCCATATAAAAGAAACAGTTAATCCCATTGCTTGAATTCTGAATAATAGTTGCTGAATTTCTACCAATAAATCTGGTCTGCTCGCTCAGCTGTTTCTGCGCTTGCGACTTCAAAAACTGTCCACCAGCCAATCACAGACAGGTTTTTTTCCATCCAATCAGAGTATGGCTTGCAAATACTGCATTCAGATGGATTAAAACAAAATGCTGCAGCCTTTGGCAGAAATTACTAAACATCACCGTGGGATTGAAGAAAAACAAATAAAAGGTTTAATATTTTAGCCTAAAATGTTTAGGCTAAAATATTTAGACTGAAATATCAGTATAATACTGAAATATTACTAAGTGAGGTGTGAAAAATGTTTTTGTCTCTTTTCTTTCCAGCTTCTGGGAGGTGATGCAAACGTTTATTCTGATCATAATCATCATCATTGTCATCATTATTTATTGAGCACTTTAACACGAGGTAAAACACAGTGCCAAACATCAGAAATACATCGGATAAGATCTAATAAAATTTGTGGTTGTTAAAATAGCAATAGGTTTAAATTGTGTATAATTAGTTGACGCCTGTTAAAGTCAGGTTATCTTTTTATTATTATTTCAGTTGACACCTGTTGACATGAGTTCAGTTTGACATTGACGTCTGTTTAGTTCAGTTTGTCTGCTGTTGAAAACAATCGTTTATGAATTTGCTCTAATGACAGCTCAATTTTAAAACTAAGCCCACTGTCCGTGATGTTTCAGTAAGAGTAGCATGTAAAATGGACATATTTGGATGGATATTTTATGAATGTACTTTGTTAAAAGAAATCCAATAAAAAAACGTGTGTTGGGCTATCAGTTGTTTTTGAAACACAGCATTCCAGGAATACAAAACAAAAATGCAGTTACTGCAGGGACCTGTGTGTGGTAGGTTTGTAGTGGTGGTGGTGGTGTGGGGGGGGGGGGTATCTTCACCTATTCCAAGGGGAGGCTCACATTCAATGAATTTGAAAACCCCTGGATTAGAGTAAATCTAATTTTGTATTTTTCATTATGGGATGATGATGATGATGATGATGATGATGATGATGATGATGATGATGATAATGATAAAGACCCTTTGTCTGCTGCCACCGAGATAAAACAGGCGCATGCTTGTCAAGGTTTGGTCCATGAAAGTGAATATGTTTTACTTGGCGCAACGGTGGCGTAGAGATTTGGGAGTTTGTCCTGCAATTGGCAGGTTGCAGGGCAGCTGTAGACACTTTGTCTGCTGCCACCGAGGGCAGCTGTAGCTACTAACATAGCTCACCACCGTCATTGTGTGAATGTGTGTGTGAAAGGGTGAATGACTAAATTGTATGTAAAGCGCTTTGGAGGTTGTCAAGACTAGTTAAAGAGCTATACAAGTGCAAACCATTTACCATTTCTATACTTTAGACCAGTGGTCGCCAACCCGTCGATCGCTATCGACTGGTAGATCATTGAAACATTCCCTGTAGATCCCAAGTATGATAGAATAAAGCTGGCACATTAACTGTCGCAAAAATGACAATATACGGCACTAGCTGTAAAGCCGGACAGCTGATAGGTGATAGCAGATAGACATTGATGAGTTCAACTGGCATGGCGGCAGCTCCGAGAAAAAGTCGAAAACTTATCAATTCCATGAGGAATGGGAAGAGGAATTTATTTTCACCGTGGTGAAAGACAAGTGTGTTTGTACGCTTTGCCACCAAATGCTTGCGCTGTCTAAAAGAGGAAATCTGGAGCAGCACCACAACACCAACCACGTCAAATTCAAAGATAGTTTTCCCGGCAAGAGCGTAATCAGCGATAGGAAAGTTGCTGAGCTGAAAACAAGTTTGAAGACCCAGCAGTCATTTTTCACAAAACCTGCTGCTTAACATAAAGCTGTGACTAAAGCTTCATTCCGTATTAGTCACCTTTTGGCTAAACAAAAGAAGCTTTTTACAGATGGCGATTTATTCAAGGAGGCAATGGCCATCACTGCAGATACGGTTTTCTATGGCTTCAACAAGAAAGACATTAAAACTGCACTCCGCAGTATCCAGCTTGGCCCCAACACTGTGGCGAGGAGGTTTGAGGAAATGTTGGGGGACGTGGATCGTCAAGTCCTAATAGACTTGTCACACTGAATATTTTTCACTCCCTGGATGTAATGGACACAGCTCAGCTTGTTGTATTTGTCAGGATGGCGTTCCCAGACTCTACAACAAAAGAGGATCTCCTCACTCTTTTGCATTTAAAGGAGAGAACAAGAGGTGAGCATATTTAGAATAGAATTAGAATAGAATTCAACTTTATTGTCATTGCGCTGTCACAAGTACAAAGCAACGAAATGTGGTTTGCATCTATTCAGAAGTACTATACAGGATATAAATATTATAGTGTATGTATAAGTAAAAAGTAATAGTAGGGGACTATAAAATGTTGTGTATAAATATGAATATAGGAGCTATATGCACAGATTATACAGAATATACAGGAATGTTAGGAAAAGGATTATATATGTATTAGCGGGTTTATAATACAAGATAAATAATGGCAGATAAGATTTACAGAATCTATACAGATTGTATACAAATTGTGTATGTGTGTGAGGGGAACAGTCCATGGTATGTGTGTGTGTGTGAGGATAGTCTATATGTTATTGTATGGGGGGTTACAGTCATTATAGTTGTGTCAGAAGCGTGACAGCTGTGGGAAAGAAGCTGTTCCGGTGCCTGGTGGTTCTGGTCCGTAAGCTTCTGTAATGCCTCTCAGAGGGCAGGAGGAAGAAGAGTGTGTGTGCAGGGTGAGTGAAGTCCTTGGTGATTTTCCTGGCCCTTTTCAGACACCGCTTCCTATAGATGTCCTTGATGGTGTTCTGTCGCCTCGCCTTCCGGTCGGCGACAGAACAGGTCCCGTACCAAACTGTAATACAGTTGGTGAGGATGCTATCAATGGTGCAGCGGTAGAAGTTTGTGAGGATCTCCGAGGACAGATGGTTCTTCCTCAGGGTCCTCATGAAGAACAGGCGCTGGTGCGCCTTCTTGATGAGTTTGGAGCAGCTGGTCGTCCAGGTCAGGTCCTCGGAGATGTGGACTCCCAGGAACTTAAAGATGTCCACACGCTCCACCGCTGTCCCCTTGATGTGGATGGGTGGGTGTAGGTCAGCGTTCCTCCTGAATGTCCACGATGAGCTCCTTGGTTCTCTCAGTGTTCAGCTGCAGGTTGTTTTTGTCGCACCACTCAGCCAGACGGTCCACCTCCTCCCTGTAGCCGGCCTCATCGTTGCCTCTGATGATGCAAATCACGGTGGTATCGTCTGCAAACTTGATGATGGCGTTAGAGCCATGGACAAGTCTGCAGTCATGGGTGAGGAGAGAGTAGAGGAAGGGACTCATCACACAACCTTGTGGCACTGTTTATAATGATGCTAGATGAGAAGTGGTTGTCCAGCCGAACAGGTTGGGGTCGACCGTTCAGGAAGTCGAGTAACCAGTTACACATTAGTGAACTGATGCAGAGGTCTGTGAATATGGTAATGAGTTGTGATAGGATGACAGTATTAAATGCTGAACTAAAGTCTAAGAACAGTATTCTGCCGTAAGTGTTATTGCTGTTCAGACCAACACCTTCCCCACATCATCAGCACAGTGAATGCGTTCAAGGCCAAGCTGGCTGTTTGGAACACACAGCTGAAAAACGGGAGGCTGGTACACTTTTCCAACTTGGAAGAAATGTCACAGGCCATTGGTGACATGGATGCTTTTCACTTTGAGGTGTACTGTGTTCACCTGGAAAAAGTGGCAGCAGAATTCAGTCTGCGTTTTGTTCAATTAGACACCATGGAAGATGTTGCTGCATTTGTCTTAAATCCTTTCCTGACCAGTGATGTGGAACAGGTAGCTGCCAAATTTCAGCAGGAATTTGCTCTGCCTAGTGAGGTTGACATGGAGATGGTGGATTTGCTAAATGACAGCTGAAAGGATGATCACGGGACAGTAACTTTTGGGGAATTGTCAGCAGGGAGAAGTGTCCCCTCCTCTCCTCATGTGCACTAAGAGTAAGTGCCTACTTTGGATCCACTTACCTCTGTGAAATGGCGTTTTCACAGATGAAAATAATTAAATCAAAGTACAGGAGCCACCTTAGTGACAAACATCTTACAGACCGTCTCCGACTAGCTGTCAGTAGCTATGAGCCAAACTACAAGGAACTCACAGACAGCATTCAGTCACAGCCATCTCACTAACCTGGGTGAGTAACATGCCAGTTTTATCATGTGATGTCAATGATAAAAGTAATGATACATAAGATGGTAAATAACTACACTGAGCTCATTTACACTAACTGGGAATTTTGTTTCACACAATCACAGATCTATTTTGATAATACATTTTATCCCTAATATGCCGATGCTATGTAACTTGCATGAAGCTTGAGTGGATAACCTCATGACTATATGAAAAACAGACATGCAACTAAAATTAAAATATTGTTCTGTCCTTAAAGCTCCATGTGAAAAAGCTGTACAACATTTGCTTACAAGAAAAATAGAAACATGTAATCATAAAGGATTACCCAAAAATGGACCTGCAGAAAACACAACTTGAACATAATATACCTGGAGCATCTGTTAAATGTGGGTGAGGTGTTCACAAGGATGGATGATTTTATTTAAATACCCCAGGAATTTACCCCAGAACCTATCCTGGATTTGCACAAACCCCACATTGTGAAATGGGGCTCTGCTGAGACTTTTCACATGCACGGTATTTAAGGGATTCCAACCCACTTTTGTATTTTTTTTGTATTTTATTCTACTCATATCCCTTTTTGCATCTATTGCCTTTAATTTCTCAGTTCTTCTCTTGCACTCTTATTCCTCAACATCAATTAAAAATATATTAAAAACAAACCTCATTCAGACAAAAATTATTAAATATCGTGATAAAGAATCTCTTCTTAGGCCTCATTGCCATTGATGTAAGCAAGACCCTTAACCCCAGATTGCTCCCTGTGCACTGCACAGTGGCAGCCCGCTGCTTCCCAAGGGTGATGGGTTAAAAGCAGAGAACAAATTTCATTGTAATGTATGTTGCCATGACAATTATTATATTACAAAAGTGTTTAATGGTAAACAAACTTACTAGTTGGAGAACAGAGGGTATTGATGGGACAGCGCAAGGCAGACCATGGAAGGGATGGGCACACATGTGACTTTGCTAACCTGGCAAAGTGATGTGAAGCACTCTAGTCCTGCATATTATCAATCTGGGACTACTCCATTTGAATCCATTTTGGGAACTGAGGAAATTTCAGCAGAACTCTCTGAGCTAATTGGGCGAAGTAACACCTAGTGTGCGCCTACCAAAGGTTGGTTTTTGCCAAACACAGTATCATATTAAAATGTAAGCAGAGGAGTTATGAGAAACCTCAAGAAGTTAAGCTATTCAAGATACTTCTTGCTGTTCTACTATCAAAGAAGAAATCGTGGATTCTTACAAAACAGATGAGATAGCAGCAGATATGTGTGCGCCCTCCTGTGCTGCCGTGTTTGTGTTGGTTAGGCAAACACACAGATACCGCGAGAATTCATCTTGTAGACAAGGTTACAACTTTGCACCTTGTTTTAGTACTCTGTTTGTTATGCTAGCATGAGAAGAACCAGCAACCATAATAGTTGTTATTGTGCACCACATTTTGTTCTCATTCATAAAATTCTGAAATGGGCAAAATTTCCGGGCACAGCTTCAGCCACGGACAGGTCTTCTAAAATAGGGGCTGTACCTGGAAATTGAGGACAACTAATCAATTTAAAAATATTTCATGGCTGTATGTGAAAGAGAAATTTTATATTGATCTATACTTTATGAGATAAACAAAGAGAAAAGGAAAAATACTTTTTAATTGGCTATAGAACTCATGTTGGTAGGCTACTGCTAACATTTTTGAGGTTGCTATGACATGACTGGAAAGTGATTTTTGTGTGTTGGTTATTTGGTTGCCTGATTGTACATTTCATGGCAACCCTACATGTGCATGTACCTTGACTTCAGTTTTCGCTCTGGGTACATATTTTACTTTATTTTTAGAATGTATGCTTTAGATTGGTCTTTTTTTACTTCAGGAAGTGGTTTTTTATATTCCTGTATTACCTACTGTCTGTGCAGTTGCTTGTACGATTGTTCATTGGTTGTTACTGTTACTAGCTGCAAATTAATTGCCCTTTGGTGACCTAATAAATTCTAATGATTGGTCTATTTGGGTGCCCCCTGCACTTGGGGGTAAAAAGCAGGCCCGGGGTTGGAGATAAGGGGTTTGCAGCAGGATGACTGGGCTGGGGGAGGGGTCGAGTCTCTAATCCTGTTAAAGAACTGGTATCTTGTCCTGATGCAGAAAAACACTGTGAAATGCACACCCTTGATCCTAATACACACTCTATTTAGGACAGGACACCTCACACTTACTTAAAAAAATTGAAAAGACATGGTGTACCATAAATCTGACTAATTTCCTCATGGGTAGACCTGTGAAACACTGCTTTTTAACAAGATAGCATGTCTAGCAAGATACAAAAAGTATGAGGGCAGCTTTAGTTTTTTAAACTCCTTAATTAACCTTATTAAACCTCATTAATTCATTTCTGAATGATTTACAGATGAAGACAAACTGTAAGGTTGTGCAACTCTATGGTGATCATTGTTATGTTTTTTTTACCACCATAGTTACAGTGTAGATGTAAGGCTAAACAGGATTTTTTCTGATTTCTGAATGTCAGAGTTGAAAACCCCTTTTTGTCTGCATTCTCCACAGATGTACATTCAGACAGCAACACTGACCGTCTCTCTCAGCCTCAGCGCATCTGTCTCTTTGGGAATGCTCTACATGCCCAAGGTGTACATTATCATCTTCCACCCTGAGCAGAATGTTCCCAAACGCAAGCGCAGTTTTAAGGCCATTGTCACCGCCGCTACTATGACCACTAAGCTGTCACAGCTGGCAGCAGAGCGACCCAATGGGGAAGTGAAGACTGAGTTGTGCGAGGGCGTGGAGGCTAGTGGTGAGTCATTACAAAACCACTCAGATGTGCTTTTCACAATGAATTTGATGACTTTGAATCAAATTCATATACTCTTCTAGCATGCCATATTCAGAGTAATCTAACTACATGATGTAGAATTTTCAGTGCTATCATATTAAATAGAGAACTGTGTAAAGATTAAAAAAGTGTCTATTATAACAAGCAACTTACACCTAAAATTCTGCAGGATTCCCTCATGTCCAAGATGTTTTTTACTATATGGGATAATATTTAAAACAAAATAAATAGTGGCATCAGCTTCCCCAATGGACATAATATGAAAAAGGAAATGGTGTGATGCTTGGGGGTTGCAGTTTCTGGTTTGTACTGCTAGATGTTGCAGCCCACCACAAAACAAGTCTATCAAGGCTATAGGTGTGAAAAAAATAAAATAGTACAAAGGGAACACAAGTGTATTTCTGTCAATACTGGAACCTGACTTTGGAACCCCAAAGGTGGCACAAGGTCCTGTGTCCTATTTTTATCAGGTTTCTTATCAGAATAAATACAGAAATAAATAAATGGCTCAATAAAATAAATATGGGGCCAAAAGTAGCTAAAAATATAAAATTGTGCGCCAAACAATGCAACAAAATGGAAAAAATTTAGAATTCAATAATGGATCAATTAATCAGCTACTAATATATATATATCTCGATTTCAATATTTAACTGCCATATTTTATCTCTTTGCTTTATTGCATGTTGTTTATTTAAACCACTCACTTTCAATCATCAATTTTTCTTGAACTCTTTATTTACTCTTTCTGCATTTATTACAAGTGATTTTTCCCTCTACCCCTCTTTATTTAAACCACTCACTTTCAATCATCCATTTTTCTTGCACAATTTATTTTTTCCTAGTGCATTTATTACAAGGGATTTTCCCCTATCCCTCTTCTATTTAAACTCCTTGTTTTCAGTAATCTGTTTTTCTTCAACTCTTTATTTACTTTGTGTATTTATTACAAGTGATTTTCCCCTACACCTTTTTATTTGAACTGCTCATTTTCAGTCATGTGTTTTTCCTTGATGTTACAACCCATCTAGGGTTGCCAGACCATAACATATTAAAGAGTTGATCCATCCTCTTCCCATCCCAAGCAGCTCACACATACAGGTTGTACATGTTTAGAAAGTAATTTATTTACAAAAAGGAAAATAGTTCTAAAGTAAACACAAATAGAGCAAACGACTTCAGAGAGAGCTATGTGCCAAAAATAACAAACAAAAGCCAACACACCTACTGCAACATAAATGAACAAATGACAGTAACCTTACCTCCCTGACTAAGAAAACAGGAGAGAACTTAAGTAACAGAAATGGCAGCTCACTCCTACAAGCTCACTGGACACACTGCTAACAGTGTGGCCAGGTGGGAATAGTGGAGGACGGATCCCAGAAAGTCCACGTCAGCAGCCTTTCATAGTTGTCACTTCCGCAAAGGCACAAATAAGATGTCACGTCATCGTCCTGGAACCAATCAGCAACTGGCACCTGCACACTTACATTTACATACAAATTTACGACGCCAGCCGTAACACTTGAACTCATAATTTATTATTTTTGTATTTATGACCTTTTTAAAATAATCCACAAATGATTTGTACTGTATAAGATTGTCCACCTGTTCCCTTCTGTAATATTCGTCAATCCAAAAGATTTGTACATGAATAAGCATCATTTGATTATTTATGGCAATGATGTACCCTGTTTCTTACTGCTTTAGGGTCATGTATGTTGACTATGGATGAAACACAATCTGTTGAAAAAGCATGTAATTAAGCTCAGTGTATTGTCATTATAATTTTTATGAATATCTGAATATTTTTGTCTGATTAGATGTGCGGACATCTGCACGTGAAGAGAAAGTCCAGCTCATTTTATAATAATCTTTGTCAATCCAACAAAGTGTATCGTCTGCATTTAACACATTTCTTATTGAGCAGCGGGCTGCTTTGCAGCACCCGGGTAGTGTTTCAAGGCTAAGGGTATTGCTCAGGGATCCAAAGAGACAGTCTGTGGGGTTTCAGCTAGAGAACTTACAGAAGTTCCCAGAAAGCAAGCGCTGTTCTACAACTAATAGCCTATTACTCCTCTGTTTTGTGGGCTTAGACCAAGTCTGTAATTTTACAATTATAAACATACAACTTCATGAACTTTAATCATAAAATTCCACATCAAATGTGAATTAGAAACTAAGACCTTTAGGCAATCAGGACAGAAATCATTCTTGGATAGTGGCTTTAAATGATGATTATGCATATTTACTAGGCTTTAAGATTGTAATTCACCTATGAGGTTGTTAAAATTATGTTTTGTCTGATTATATGTGGGAAAATAGTCCATATCTACTGCATGCTTTTATTTTGAAAGTGACCCGACAGATACCATAGGAATACCTGTTGCCAAGTCCGCTTATTATAATCAACTTTGGGCTTCTTTATTTTTCAAAAGTCAATTGTAAATTCTGTGAGTCGCAGGTTTGCAGTTTTTCGGTCCTGTTTCTGAAAGTGAAGTTTCTTATTTGGGCTCTGAAATAAGTGATGATAAACACAAGTTATAAAAAGACCCGCTTGCACTGGCACACTACAGACACCATGAGTATAACCAGCTAAAATATTCCTGCGCTTCTCCGCGTTCACACCGGCACGCACCCGGGTGTCTGCCCCTGCACGGGGCCTCTGGTGCGCTGGGGGGCCTCGGGCCTGTTGAGCTGGTAGGGGGGCATGGACATTAACATCTCAGGGCAGATGCTCTTCCCCTTCATTGGATCGGCACTCTGCTAGTGGGGGGAGGGGAAGGAGGGGGAGTTGGGACTTACCCAGCCTGGATGTCTACTGTCAAATGTATGGTGAGTTGTTTGAATGTTGGAGTTGGGGAGGGATCCGGCCCCCTGTCCCGGTCCTGGTCCGTGTCGTCTCCCGTTGCGGGTTTTGCCTGGGGGGTGGGGTTTGGGATGGCTTGTGCGGGCTGGCTGGCCAGGGTCCCCGCCTATTATTTATTTATTTATTTATTTATTTATTTATTCATTTATTTTTTGGGGGGTGGGGGGGTAAAGCCAGTAGGCTTGGTGGGGGGGGGGGGGGTGGAGGTGTTGGTCCTGGTGGGTGGTTGGCTTGCAGGCCCTGCGGCCTCTCCCTGGCCCCCAGGCTACGGTGGTGCCGCTGGCAGGGCCCCCTTCTCTGGGTAGGGCTTTCGGGGAGCGGGGATGCCTATTGGAGTCAGTAGGGGAGCTGGCTCCCTGGGATGGCTCCCCAGTCCTTTGCTCCCCATCCCCGGACTCCTTCCTTTGCCTGCTCCATCACGCTGCCACACATGGAGGTCCTTGTAGCGTTACTGGAGGTTGCCACTTTCTGGTGACGTCCCTCTCCCCAATTTTATCATGCATTTTAGACACTTTCTCTCCAAACATTTTCACAACGCACATTCATGTAGGCCATGGTATTGGGGAGTGGGGGGAAAGACGTCTGGGGGGGGGGGGGGGGGGGGGGGCTTATGTTGTGTGAGCCTCGCCTCGGACGGCTCCCTTCACCTCCTCTCGCATTTAGACATTGAGGGTTCTGGGCAGTTGCTTGGGGGGGGGGGGGTGCGCTGGCACCAGCTTCCTTCCAGAGGGGGGGGTGGGGTGCGCGCCCAGTTTTAAACACACTTGAAAACATCATGCAACAACACAACATCTGAGCGGGCGTAGGGAGGATCAGGGTCTTTTGCACACCCCCGATCTCCGATGTAGGGGGTGTCAACTATACGACAGGCAGTCGTATAGCTGAATTGTGGTGAGTACAGAAGAAAAAAAAAAAAAAAAAGAATTGTGGTGAGTCCCCCACTTGTGAGTGTTGGATGCGAGTGTTATGTTGGAATGTGTGTACAGCGTCTTTTTTGTAAGTCTTTGTGTGGTGAGTGGGGCACTAGGGAGGGATGGTGTGAATGAGGTTTTTTTTTCTTCCAGGTATGGGTCTGGTCCGCTCCCTCTCCCAATAACATCTCAAGTCTCCGGTAGGTGCGGAGCCCATCCCCCTACGTCCTGCCCTCCTCCGCTGCACTGTCAGGCGCCTTGGCCCCCTGGCGCATTGACGGTCCTCGGGTTTGGGACGGGTTCCTGGGTGGGTGCCGGCCCATTTTCCGGTGGCTGCTTCGCGGGGCCTGGCCCCCCAGGGTGTGGCCGGGGCCTCCTGTCGCGGAGTCGGGGCGCCCCTGGGGCCTCTGGCCCTCAGGGCCCATGGCCGGTACCACTTCAGTGGGGCTGGCTGCCGGCGGAGCCCACGGGCTCGTCCCCGCGGCTCTTGGGGGCGTCGGCATTGTGGTGGCTGGGGGATTTCCTCTGGTTTGTCTCTCTTTCCTTGGGGGGGGGGGGGTTGCAGATTTCCTGTGTTGGCCCCTCCTGGGCGCCCTGCTTTGGGGGCCCCTTTGGGAGTCCAGGGTTATGGGTCCACTGACCCCTGCCTCTGTGCTCAGGGAAGGCAGGCCTTTGGTTCTCCACAACCACTATCGAGCTATTTCCTTCTGGATAATTTTCACCTAAACTAGTGAACTCTCACAAGCTGCCACAGGTGCAGGGTTCCAGGTATTAAGTGTTCACTTATATACAGAAAGCCTGCAATGTATTTATTTATTGATTTTCTGTCACTTTCTTTTTTTCCAGGTATCACTTTACACATGTCAGCTTAAAAAATAATACATATGATTTAGCAATGACATCAAGGTGTTACTCGATTGTATCTATTGCTTTATGTCTGTTGAAGAATTCCGTCATTGACTTTCATTATAAACGATGATTCTGCTGATTTTTGGACATGAGCTTTGAGGAGTAACTGTAAGAAAACCATAAAAGATATCCACATCCCGTTTTCACTTCTGAGTAGTTCAAAGATGTATCTACAAACTGGAAGCTAAACAGTGTTCGTAGGTGAAAGCATGACGATACAGTACAGCATTGAAAATGGTCATTTCAAGGCTTTTTTGAGGCGTTCTCTGTACCTGACGCCATTCATTCATCCTATGGAAGTGGGTTTTCGCTAATTGCGTTGCCATGGTAACTTGAAACCCCAATAAAAGTAATAGCACACCATTCCCGACCAAGCCGGACGTTTTGATACCTATCGTTGGGGTGCACGCTACGGTTTGGACCGCATTAATTTCCGAAAACGTTTTGAGGTGCACAGTAATAGGTGCCTCCATGCAAATGCATTGGAGGCAGTGCTTCGCTTTGTTTAGTTTTTTTGCTTCGCAAAGCACTGCCTCCCCATGCATTTGCTATGTCAGTCGCCTAATAAACCAGCTAAACTCATTCCAAAACCTGGGTGTGAAACGGCAGTGCCAGAAAAGATGTGTCACAGTTTCCTGAAGACTACCACAGGAACTGCAGTTAATATCTGCAGTTTCATACATGCATATGTCTCTTTTAAATTTTACCATATAATGCTTAGCAGAGTAAATTTTATGAGGAATTTTAAGTTACACTTTCATGACCATATTTCATTTAAGTATTTATGGGGTATCATCCAGACAGTCTTCCAGTTGATATCTGGGAAAAAAGGGCTTCAATAAGAAGTTATGACGAGAAACAGTTTTTTCTTGGAACAACCTGCGTATCTCTTATTGCTATTGCCATGTTTCTGTGAAAAGCAGATTTTTCCCACTGATGACTCAGCTGGATCAGCGAGCGTAACTGGGGTAGACAGACAATCAATAGTGTTTCTAAACAACATTAAGGTGCCTAAGGGTATAGCATCAACCACCATTGAGAATTCCCAGAGACTAACTGGAAAATGATATAGTGAGGGGACTTAATGGTAACTGAGTAATTTTCTTTCCTTATCAATTAGCTGAGCCACCAGTAGAATCCCATTTTGGAAATAGTTTCAAGGAAAAGTCACATGCTTTTAAGTAAGTCATCTATGTTGTCCCAGATAAGATATTTGTGCATTGAGAAGATGTGTTTATAACTGAGAGTCCACGCTGAGAACACCTGCTTATGGACAGATGAAAGTTTAACAGGAAGTTTCTTAACAATGTAATTGCAATTTAAAATTAATCCACTAAAATGCAAAAAACATGATATGGTATAAGATTCCAGATATAAGTCGGATTCTTAAGGAAGTGTTTAGCCCAATTATTTTAAATGTGTTATTTAAGGTAGAGAAATTGAGAAAAGTAAGTCCATCTGATTCATAATTGTTCATAATAACAGTTTTTCAAATATAGTGTGTATGGTTTTTCCATATAAAATTACTTTAATAACTTTTTTAACTTTTTTATCTAAATGTCAGGAGAGAGTAGCATATGTCAACTTCTTGTTTAACAATTAATTGACATTTGATTAAAATCCTACTGGATCCAACACTAAATAATCACCAACAACATAGCAGCACTGGTGATGTAAACAGCAGTGAAAGAGTTTGGCTATTAGCTTTGAGATAGGTAAAAGCTGGTATACACCATAGGCCTGAAGCTGATATAGCAGACGTTTTGGCAACGCTAGCCGCTAGCAGTGCTAGTTCATGCAACAATTAGCTCCTAAACCATTCTAACTAGGAGCCTCAAGTTTGCGGCCGGTTGACGATGGCTAGTCCGTTAGCGACGAGTTACTTCACAATAGCTTGCAGCTAAGTGCCTCAAAATAGCATCGGCCAAGATAATAGATTAGTGCTAACACCGATTAGCTTAGCTACTTCATGGTATGCACAAAGTGGTGGCTCTGATGACATATGAGCTCCTGCCCCCACTTGCCATGCGCAAGATGGCTCAAGCCGAGACAATAAGCTAATTCATTAGCCGAGGCCTTAGGGCAGACTCGGCTCGAAGGAAGGTTGCTGAACTACACAAAGCTTTAACAAAATGTCATCATATGCTGAAACATGAAGAGTTCCTTTCACCGAAACCAGTCGGCTTGGCCCAACTTCTAAAAAACAGCCTAACATCATAATCCCCCCTCCTCTAAACTTTACACAAAGCAGCTAGACAAGTATTGTTCTCCTAGCAGCAACCAAACCCAGTATTAATCATCAGATTGTCAGACAGAGAGGTATAATATATCACTCCAGAGTACATGGCTTCACTGCTCTTTAGTCCAGTGGGGACATGCTTTAAACCACTGCATCATGATGCTGTGGTGATGTATGTCTTCAATGGAGCACGGCAGTCACATAAACCCATTCCAGGAATCTCTTTATATTATGATTTTGAGAACTGGAAGACTACGTGAAATTTGGAGATTTGCAGCGACTGACACAGCAGAAGGTTGGTGACCTTAATGTACTCTGTGTCTAAGCATCCTGTAGCACGCTCTGTGATGTATGTGGCCAACCACGTAATGTCTGAGTTGCTGACATTCCCAACCTCTTCCACTAACAGCTGACTATAGTATATTTAGCTTTCAGGAAATTTCCTGATTGGACCTATTGAGCTTTTGTCAAATGACGTCACATTTGCCCTGAGACAACTCAAGTTTCCTGTTCGGACAAGCATGGAACAAACTAGAATGGCAACTGTCATGATTTAGGTTTTTGTTTTTGTTTGGACTGTTCTGGACTGATTGTGTCTACTCCTCAGCCACCAGTAACCATCCAGTAAGCTCTGGCTACTCCTCAACCACCAGTTTTTATTCTAACAGCTCAGTCCACCCTCTGCCACCAGCCACCAGCCATCATTCTATCAGCTCAGTCATCTACCAGCCACCACTTTGCACCTGATCAGCTCCACCTGCTGCAATCAATTAGTGTCAGCTCTGTTCACCTGTTCCCCTGCCTACATGTACCTGCCTCATTCTTTTACTCACTGCCAGAATGCCTCGTCTTGTCTCATCTGCACTGTCGCCTTGACACTCCCAGTTTCTGTGTGCTCTGCCTGCTGGACTGAGTCTCTGCTTGTGTTCAGCCCTCAATGATGAAAGTTTCCAGTGTCTGCGTGCTGCTCAGGTCTGCCCTGTTTCCTGTGTTGTCCTGCTGCTTGCTCTGGTGAGCCTTCAGCCTGCATCATCTATTCAAATCAGCTTCTGCCTTCATCACCAGTTCAAGTTGGTCACTACGTACAGCATCTGGTCTAGTCTGTTGGTTCCTGCAGTTTCTGTTTAAGTGTGTTACCTGACCTTCATCTTTTGGACTCCCGCCCATTCCTGCTTTTTTCAATAAACTTTTAAAAATGTAAACTTTTTAATCTGGGAATATCACATTCCCAGATCTCTACTCTTGACAGGCAACAACTGCAATATTAATCCTGTTGGAAGATGGTGATGTCCTGGGAGCTTCATTTTAACATGGTTTACACAATAAACACGGAGTAGTTTAAATGTTGGTTAAAGGTAGATGCCTCAAAATGAGCAGAATGAAAGCTGTATTAGTAGAAAAGTAGGAGAGGCTGTCATCTCACTAAATGGATAAAATGTGAGGAAGAAACTCTCTGGATCAGCATAGAATTACAGCTAATACAAATAAATATATATTATTACAGGCCTATGTTTTAAATTATTATAAGGCTTATCGCACAAAATAGACTTAAACAACTTTTTTTTTCTGAAGTTGTAAAGTCGTCATAACTTTGTAGCTCTTAAGTCCCATCTCACCTTCACACACACACACACACACACACAAAAACCTCCTCAGACATACACAAACAAGATCACCAATCTTGTGAGGGGGAAAAGAGCAACTTGCTCTATAAACAAGCCCAAAACAAGACCAACAATACAGAGGCCCCTTCTAATCATTACAAATGCATCTATTTTGTGTGTGTGGTAGTGGTGGTGGCTGTTTATGATTGCGATGATGAGAGAGGTCACAGATTGTATGATGTTTTCATTCAGCTGAGAAAAAGCCAAATAAACATAGCCTTCCTGCACAGACGTTGCAGTCGCTGATATTAGGTCTGGACATCCAGTTGTTGGCTCCTTACCACTGACGAAAAGTACAGAGCACACATAGGCGTCTTTGGTCAGAGATTTGACAGTAAAATATTCTCGCTTACAAGCTCATATCCAACATTGACATTTCTTTCCATTCCTTTGGGGTTTAGGAAAATTAAATAAAAAGTAAAACTCCCTTGATATATGGTCACAATCATGATAATGCGAGTCACTTTGGCAGAAAAGCGCAGCAGTGTTTTGTTGTTACCATAATATGTCTGTTGAGGCAATATTCAGCACTGATCTTTTCACTTTTTGACTCATAAAAGTAAGCTATTTAAGCTTTACTGTCGACATTTGTCCATATCTAATATGGTCATGTAATGATCTTAGGAAGAGATGAGCACGATATTCAGCCAAACACTTGAGATAATGCTCAACAGGATTTATTGAAGTGATGAAAAGGGTGACTCAGGCAAGTAGGCAAAAATAATCCAAGCAGGGTACAGAGCAGACATCCAAGCAAAAAACTGACAGGAACTAAAATACTGACAGGAACTGTGCACTCAAAAATAGGCAAACAGGTCAGATAAGGTAAATAGTAGCGATGTAACGTGATGTGCCGAGGCTTCGAGGCGTGTGTCGAGTAATGGAGGGGGCGTTTTCGTAAAGCGCGTATTGAAGCTTGCTTCATTTAGGGGAGGAGGCGAAAACGATGACGTCCGAAGCCTCGCTGCCCGGCTGTACCACGTGACTGCTTCGGGAAGTGGCTCAGAATTTGCCAGATGACCGGTTCATTCAGAACCAGTCATGACTGCACGCTGGATCATAAAACAGTTCTGCTAACCAGATGCAGTTTAAAACGCCACTTGGTCTGTTCATAGGTTCCGTTTTTATTAATTCTGCATTTTTTAACTACATGCACCGTATTTCTGTGCCTCAGCATTTGCTCCTCTTCCCCCCTCCTTTCCCTCGGAGCAGGTGCTTTTATCACCGTTCACCATTCAAAATGTGAATCACTGCGTTTAATGTCCTCACATCGGTAGCAATGTGTGCCAGTCAAGAGAGTTACTAGCTGTGTTTCATGCTCTTTTGTTTTTAACAACATAGAATCAGTGGCGTGCTGCCTCACACTTTAATTCAGGTGCGCATTTTTAAGGGTCATTTTAAAGAACTTGTAACATCAGGGGCTTCATCTCAGTTCTGTTAGTACCCCTGTTCCCTTTATAGGAGCCCTTTACAGTATTTAGTTATGCATTTTCCCCGCTGTTTATCCGTCGCACGCAGCGCACCAACGGGGGTAAAATCCGCCCACCACACCGCCGCACTGACGAGAGCAATAGAGATTTGTCTGATCAGTGCGCCGACTGACTGAGAAACTTCTAGCTGTGAAATGTGATGAGAATGTTATAAACTGTAACAGTCTAGAAGTGCATTGAGCTGAAAAGAGGGAGACATCAGCAGCAGGATCATGCGTAAAGACGCAGCGTGAACCTCTGTGTGCTTCAGTGTTTCTGCTGAGGGGAAATTGTTGACCATAATGCCCACCCCCACCCCCAAAATTAGCATAATCTCACTCTTAACTTTTGATCAAAGTTGAGAGGTCTGATTATTACACACCATGCCATATCACATGACACTACTATTTTGGGAATAATTACACACAGAATACATTCAAACAATATTTTATTATACACATGTGTATACATAATTTATGTAGACAAATTATTTCGTCCTACACCTTTTGTGAAGTCACTCCCAAGAGCCATAATAGACAAAAAATCAATGCATCACACTTGTTAAGATACAGCTGGCTGTGATTATACACCTGGCCAGTAGGTGGTTTCGTGTGCACATGAAGCTCCAAGAAATGAACCCTTTCTCGAACCAGTTGGCTCAAGTGGTTCAATGCCTCACCATCACTAGTAAATAGGCAGACAGGTAGAAATACAAAATGCTGGAGAGCTCTTACCGGATGAGTAAGGACTAGGACATGAAACATAGGGACATGAGACGTGACGTTCTGGCAGGGAGGAGAGAACTGAGGCAGGTATAAATAGGCAGAGGAACAGGTGAGCAGAGTGAACAACTAATTAATCAGAACAGGTGGAAGAGATCAAGAACGGGGGGGGGGGGGGGGGGGGGGGGGTGACTGAGGGAGCTGACAGGACCAGTGGAAGGGAACAGAATCTAAACAAGGTAAATACAGAACCAGAATAACATAAGGACCACACCTAAGATAGAAAACAAAGCAGAAACTAACAGAGCACATGATGAAAACCAAAACTAATACAGGGTCAAGATAACAAAAACAGTACACTAGCAAAATAAGAATCCAGACAAGACAGAACCTGAGGCAGAGAGGGAGAGAGGACTAAGTGATCAAACAATAAACATAAACCAAGACAGAAGCCAGAATATTACAGGTCAATGGTGCATTTGCGCTGAGCTTTTCTAAATTTAGCAATTTGACATAATTTGTGAAAAGCCCTATCGCTGAGGTAGCATTCTATCATGTTTTTTTTTTTCCACAAATGTTAGTGGAAGCAGACTTCATGACTAACTGTGAGATTTAATATACCTGTGGTCATGGAAGTGATCGGTACACCTGATTACAATGGTTTAGAGCCGGGGTGTCAAACTCCAGTCCTCGAGTGTCCTGCAACTTTTAGGTGTGTCCCTCCCTGGTCCAACACACCTGAATCAAATGCTTGAATTAATTCAATAACAACTGGCTCCTGTGTTGAAGCAGAGATACATATAAAAGCTGCAGGACACCGGCCTCAACAACTAGAGTTTGATAACCCTGGGTAAGAATTTACAGGTATGACTTAATACATTTGCTGATATACCATAGGTGTGGGAGGAAATCCACAACTTTCCCTTCCTCCTCAGCTACTCATTCATCATAACAGACTAGACATATTTATCCCTCTCCTACTCTATCCTGAGTTAGTGGGAAAGAAGATAAGAGACTGAAATACTTTTCATCCTAAAATTTCTGAAGGTTTTTGATGTCTTTGTGAGCAGTATGTCTCTGTTTGGCTGCTGAACTCATTACAAATATACGTCAAAAAGGATTTCTGAGTACTCACACATGAAACAAGCCAGAAAAAAATTGTTGGCACTTTGCATTAAACAATTCACTGATGGAGAAGCCAAGACTGTTGACCGTTCAAACCAGACAACTATATCAACTTAGAAGTGTAGCTCAGGCTTTCATTGATAGACAACCACTTACTATGTAGGAGCCCTGTCCTTCAAATGGTCATTTCTAACTACTTTATTCTTCTTGATAGTAGCCATACTGTTTCACATCATCTCTCTTTTATTAAAAATAGTCTTCCCAGCAGAATCTCTCCCTGGAACACGATTTCAGGAGGAGATTGAACATGACACAGGTATAAACAATTAGGTGCAAAGCAGTTAGAGAAGAGAAAAACAAATTCATAAATTTATGTAAAGGTTTACTGAACAAAGGCACAGTGAGAATGAAGGCCATCATCTGTAATGAGGATTTGACAGGAAGTTGACGGGGTTTATTTAGACATCACCTGAGACTAGATCTGACAAAGCTGAACTGTTTACAGCTCAGTGTTGCACTTCAAAGCTACTTCTGAATTTGTCATCTGTCAGCAGAAAAGAAGGGGACGCTAGGGTATTTACTTTGAGATTTGCTGACTGAACTGATCTGCTTTATTTAACAAGCAGACATTCTCACATCTTTGGACTTTATCTGTCTTTCTCAAGGTTCCTTTCATCCTGCAGTGTTTGATGAGCATGGCTGACATGTAAAGACTCACCTGGCTGACATACTCACTTTTTCCTTGGTAGAAATATTAACTGTACCTAGGAGATATACCCTTTTATGAACAAAGAACACAATATTAGTAATCAAATTTTCAAGATTCAAAACTGATTACTGTGTATAAGGAATAGAGACTGATAGAGCGGCACTAATCAAGGTTTTGTGGCCAATTTCTGATCACATATTGATTATGAAAACATTAGTTTTTGGAAACAGCCCAAAGAGCTATCTCTGACTATCACTGAAAATCTGCAAATATAGAAACGACTGCTGGTTATGACGCAGTGGAACCTATATAAATATCTAAAACAACTAAAAATAAGTACAGCATTTCTAATTTATTATTGTACGAGAGGATTTATAGCTATTTTGGCACACCTCAAAATATAGAAGAGTACCATAGCACAAAATATTAATTTTGTTAAAACATAAGTAACTGCTCAATACTTACTCATTTATTTTTGATATTTGTTAGATAATTAAATTATTTCTTAATTTTTCAGATTGCAGAGTTGCCATTTTGAAGACTTTTTATTCTCTTATACTAGTGTTTAGTTTTATTGTTTCAGTTACAATTACTAATTGTTAACAAGAGTCTGTGTGTAGTCTCTGTAGAATTAGGAGACCCTCACATTAACTGTGATTTTCTAATTTCAATTTAAAGATGTTTTTTGCAAGCTAATTTAAATATTTTGAGTTCTGGTTAATGTAATATTGTTGACAGTGATCAGCTCACAATTTTTTCTAACAAATCACCTGAAAGCCAGCCTCTTTTAGGATCATTGCAGTTTATTATCTATTCCAACAACACATCAATGTATTACATTTACCAATGTGCTGTCATCTTTGTTTCCTTTAGTGCCACCTACAAAAACTACATACATCAGCTACACAAACCACGCCATGTGAGGAATCAACACCTCTGAAAGGAGGACGTCCAAGAACATTTACCCTCCAGACATCTGTCAGACACAGAGGAGCCCCGCCACTGGCTGACTTGGAAAAGGAATTATCTGTACAGTCAGAAGGATCAGGGAGCTGTCGTGTGAGATGTAGAGGTGTGGTGTTTTTCATCTTAGAGGGAGCAGGGAACTGCCCTCATTGCTGCACATCAGATGATCACACCAAAAAAAACGATCCAGGAAAAAAAAAAGGAAGAAATTGTGTGGACCTACCACATTTGTTGTTGTATGTAAAAAACAAAACAAAACAAAACTTGGTTTTTGTTGTGAAAACTTCTAAATCTTGTTTCATGTTGTTCGTTACTCCACCCCTATGATGAGATGAGTGGCTAACTGAGTGCTCACTTTGGTTGTGAAATGTCTATAAATGCTATTGTGTAATTGAAGCATGCCCTTTTTATACAAATGATCTATTTATAATAAAGGAATGTTTCACATGTCTGTATCGTGGTTTTGCTTGTTCACCTGGTGAAATTATCTTAGCCAGATGACTGAAATACAGACACATGGTGTATGTTTGGAGAACATGATTTATTTGTTTATTTTTATTTATTTTTTGTGTTTCTTCCTAAACTCTCTGTGTTATTCACTAATCTAACAAGTGTTTCAGTGGAGGCAGGAAGTTGTACATTTCTGCATTTTAAGTAATCAGACTTTTTTCCATCAAAAAACAGTAACAAACTCAAGACCATGTTGTTTATATGAATGTAGCTGTAAAATACAAAATATTGATTTGAAATACAAGAAGTTTTCTGTTTTGTTTTGGTTAAAAAATAGCAGTATTTTCTCTTTACATTTAAAATGGTACAAACCTCAGTGTGTTTTTCTAACACAGCTGTGATCTACTTATGTTCAAGATTTTGGTCCTAAGATTTTCGTATTCAGACAAGATCCTAATGATACTATTGCAGCCAGACCCTTAAATAACCCTTCACTTTAACCTAAATTAATACACAGCATGTCCTTACTTTTTCCATGTAGTCCTTTGCATTTCATCTATATATGCTACATACATCCACATGATCAACATTGGTCCCATATTAAATCCTCCACACATATGTTATATCAGTTTTGGCAGTTTAACATACAGTAATCCTAATCATGAAATACTTCAATAACCACGTTCATGAGTACAGCTCACATTTTTGACAAAAATACTGTTTTTTTTTAAGTGAAAAATGTGAAGATAACCCAGATCATCCTAACATCATTTAACAGAACTCTGTTATGGGGAGAGCAATGAATTTTGAAGAACCTTATATGAACCTAGTGGATATGGTGTACATATTTGTCTACATGATGTAAAATAAACAGTATGGCTAGGATTTTGACTTAATTATCTGCTGGTTCCCGATTAGAAACATTTTCTCTTCATAAACTCTACAAGAGTTGAACCCAAGAAGGTATAATTGATATAATTGTTATGTTTGGGTTTTTGACTGGGACCAAAATGCAGACAGGAACTCAGGACATGCATGATGGAAACAACATTTAATGAAGGATATGATGGACTTGCAGAACATGAGGAATACACACAGGAACAAGGGCAAAAGCAACAATAGAATCCAGAATTGAGAGAAAAAAACCAAGGAGCTTTTATTCTGCAGAATTGTGAGACATTATGTGGAAACCAGGTGAGTACAATGAACAGAAGAAATGACAGCTGAATGGGCAGCCAAGTTAAGAAACTGAATGACATCATGGGAACACAGAATAACTAGGAGAACAATAAGCAGACAGCTAAATAAAGAAAACCCAGAAACAACCAATTTTGACACAATGGAAAACACAAAGTATATCGGTTCCTAGCAACATGTTCAAAGTCAAGCTCTGCCATAGCTCACCACCATCAGGGTGTGAATGGGTGAATGATTAAACTGTAGTGTAAAGCGCTTTGGAGGTCGTCAAGACTAGTTAAAGTGCTATACAAGTACAAGCCATTTACCATTTAAAAATAAAACATCTGATTTAGGTGAGGTAAGAAAAAAAACTGTTACAGAAAAAAATAAAACAGAAAACAAAAGTAACATAAGCTTAAGGAAGTAAAATAAATCGCAACCCCATCTTCCCCGAATCTGACCTTTAAGATCATTTAAGTGTTACTGTGGCAGGGAAGCCAGCACAGTATGTGCCTCATTATGGAGTTAAAAACAGGACAGTCAATGTGATCAATATATGCTGTGCAACAGGAGAGGTCAGATCAATATGAGCTGCTAGAGAAAACGCCTCATGCATGTAATGAATATTTGTGCAAGTGTTGGCAGAAATAAGGGCAAGAAACAGTAGAGGTGCCTGTGCAGTAAAACAGTAGAAGCTGAGTGATGAAGTCTTGTTTCGAGCTTTTATTTCCCTCCATGCCTTTTTGATTTCTGGGACTGGCTTCATCACTGAAGGAAACACTGCAGATGAAACAGCTCAGCTGAACTTCCATACATAAAATGGAGCCATTCTTAGGCTCAGCTGTTTAAGAAGACATGTTAAATTAGGACCAGTGCCCTGTTGTTGTTTATTGATACTTTCAGAAGAGGGCCGTTGCTCTCTGTTGTTTTTTTGTTGTTGTTGTTGTTGGGGGCGCTGTTCAGTCACAACACTGTAGAGTGGATCATATACGCTATGCTGCTACCGCTATCCCTGGGCTGCCTCAGCCTCCACTGGCAGCTCTTTGTTTAATTATTTTTTTTGACGCACCCTGACATAAAACGTCAGTGCTCTCAGTCAACGGTGTTTGAGAAAGCAAGGGTGGCACGGTGAAAGCTAGAATAAAAAAAACGGAAAAGCTCTGAAAACAGCTGCTGCTAAATGTGCAAAAATTTGAAGCGTTTTCAATAAAATTAGCTTGAAACGACAAATGAAGATAATGAAATGGGTAAGGAAAGATGTTGAACTTTGCCTGCAAACCATTATTTAAGTTATTTATGAAGTCATTGAGTTTTGTGATGTTGTGGCGTATTTATGTATGTAGTGTTATATGGTTTAAATAATTGTATGATGCAACGTCACATAACATCTTCAGAGTTTGAGGAAAGATACAGCACCAAGTACCAGCCATGAGCCCACAAGTCCTGAGAAGACAGGTAGGATTACTCATTAAGTAAATCTATCCATTTTCCATCACGCTTATCCCTGTTGGGGTCGCAAGGGGTGCTGGTTCCTAGCTCCAGCTGTCAATGGGCAAGAGGCGGGGTACACCCTGGACAGGCTGCCAGTTTATCACAGGGCAACACAGAGACAAACAACCATTCTCACACACACTCACACTCACTCACACGCTAAGGAGAATTTAGAGAGGCCAATTAACCTAACAGTCATGTCTTTGGATTGTGTGAGGAAGCCAGAGTACCCAGAGAGAACCCAAGCATGCACAGGGAGAACATGCAAACTCCAAGCCCAGGTGGACTTGAACCCAGGGCATTCTTTCTGCAAGGCAACAGCACTACCCACTGCACCACTGTGAAGCCTGAGGTCAGACGTCCTGAGTCAAGGTCAGCAGCATACCACCCCCACTATAAACAGTGTTGGTACTGCACTTCTTCTCCCTCCTGAGATGCCGGATAGTGGACCAGAATCACCTCGAAGCCATACGGAGGTCTTTCTCCATGGCCTCTCAGAACACTTCCCACGAGGCAAATGTCTGATGCCTCAGCGACCAGCCGAGCCGCCTGCCGCTTTGACTGCCGGTACACATCAGCTGCTTCCGGAGTCCCACAGGCCAATAAAGCCCGATAGGACTCCTTCTTCAGCTCGAAAGCTTCCCTCACCGCTGGTGTCCACCAGCGTGTTCGAGGGTTGCCACTGCGACATGCACCAACAACCTTGCGGCCACAGCTGCAACTAGCTGCCTCAACAATAGCGGCGCGGAACATGGTCCATTCAGACTCAATGTCCCCCGCCTCCCTCGGGACGTGTACAAAGTTCTCCCGGAGGTGGGAGTTAAAGCTCCGTCTCATGGGGGACTCTGTCAGACGTTCCCAGCAAACTCTCACAATACATTTGGGCCTGCCAGGTCTGACCGGCTCCCTCCCCTGCCATCGGAGCCAGCTCACCACCAGGTAGTGGTCGGTGGAGAGCTCCGCCCCTCTCTTGACTTGAGTGTCCAAGACATTCGGCCACAGGTTAGACAAAACAACAACAAAGTCAATTATTGAACTACGGCCTAGGGTGTCCTGTTGCCAAGAGCACAAACAGACACCCTTATGCTTGAACATGGTGTTCGTGATGGACAATCCATGACGAGCACAGAAGTTCAACAACAGAACACCACTTGAGTTCAGATCATATGGGCCATTCCACCCAACCACGTCCCTTCAGGTCTCACTGTCATTGCACGCGTGAGCGTTGAAGTCCCCCAGCAGAACAAGGGAGTCCCCAGGAGGGGCACTCTCCAGCACCCCTTCTAAGGATTCCAAAAAGGGTGGGTGTTCATGCGTGGTTTCTCTCTGGGTTCTTCAGCTTTCTCCCACAGTCCAAAAACATGACTGTCAGGTTAATTGGTCTCTCTAAATTGTCCTTAGGTGTGAATGTGTGCGTGAATGGTTGTTTGTCCTGTTTGTCTATGTGTTGCCCTGCATCAGACTGGTGACCTATCCAGGGTGTACTCGACCTCTCGCCCATTGAACTCCTGGAGATAGACACCAGCACCCCTCACGACCCCATGAGGGATAAAGCGAGTAAGAAAATGGACGGATAAGAAAAAAATGGATGGATTTTCATTTTCATTGGCATAGGCACCGGCACCCTTCGCGACCCCACAAGAGATAGACGTGTTACAAAATGGATGAATGGATGTTCATTGGCTTGTGGTGAAGGAGTAAGGATTAAAACTCCAATTGCAATTATAATTAAAGTTATCAATGTTTGCTGGACAAGTCTAACCGGTCATCAACTGGTTAGATAACCCCTTTGCGGTATAAATAAGTTCATAACTTCTAACTAATAAACCAATTGTTAGTGCTAATCATTACAGGCTCATAGCCCTTGATCACAACCATTTGAAAGAATTTCCGTGATATCTATCCATTGATTTTGAATGATATATTGTTAAATTATAACTGACAAATCTAATTAATAATAATCTTTATAATCAAACAGGTGTAATCGCATATTAACTGCCTCCAACCACAATCAAAATTATTTTGTTTGTGTAGTGCTATTTATCGGAATGTATGTTTATTTTAGTTTTTATTGACAAGCCAGAACAAAAACAAACTGAAATAAAATAGAAATAGCGTCATGTCCAGCCTCACCAAAGAAGCCCCCTCGATCGGGTACAAAGGAGAGCAGCCATCATTCGCTGGCAGCCTGATCCTCACTTAAAAACTCATCGCTGTTGGATGTTTCCCAGTCACTAGAACAGATGAGGTTTGGCAGAGAAAATGGAAAGTTAATTTGGATTAAACTATTTGAGATTGTTTACTTCTGATATGTTTTCACTGTTTTTGAAGCCAAGTCACCTGGCAGAAATATTTTGAAACAAAGCTGAAGTTGTGTTTTGGGTTATGTTTTAAGGTTTTGACAAACTGCATTTCAATGAGGGTTTTAAACACTGATGGGACGTTAACCTTTGTGTTTTCCTGCCCGCTCATTACATGGGAATATGACTAAAAAGTCAGTTTAAACAAGTAGTGATTCCTGCTATTAGTTGCAGTAATAGAGTCAAGGTTCTTCGAGACAAAGACAGGGCCCTCCAAGTCCAAGGCAAAGACCAAGACCAGCCTAGTCTAACTAATGGAGCATTAATCGTCGGTTTTGTGGGCAATGTTGATTCTCGCCTTATGTAGGCACAGTGGAGGATGGATCGGGGCCGCAATGAATTCGGTATGAAATGTCCAGTTTGTTTTCTTTTATTCTTGTGACGTGCATTTGCGGCACAGAACAAATGGAGTTAGTATTTGAAAACCAAATTTTCCAAAGCCCACCTGACAGTACAAGACAAGCCCAAGACTGAGGCATCACATTCCGAGGCCGAGACCAAGATCGAGACGGGGAAAAAATGTCCCTGAGTTCGGTTTCGAGACCTCCATCCCTGATTAGTAGCTATCAACTTGTTTCTAGCCAAGTTAAACATAACTAATGTTTGTTTAAGCATGACTGACTGCCTGAAGGGCGGACGTATGGATGGATGGATACGGCTTGCCAGCAGAACCACATAACACTTGTTTTTGTTCGCTCTGCAATTGTCTGATAATGCCGCAAGTGTTTGTATAACATTAATAAGGAACATTAATGTTGATTAATGGTATTTTGTGTAACTTGAGAGAAAGCCATGAAGCTAATTGCCTCATGGTTTAGCCTTGTGACCAGGGTAAGTTTCCGATATAACATCCAGTTGTGTGTACGCTTAAAGCTCCCCATCCGCCATGTGTAATAATTTCTCAAGAAATAGTCACAATAGTTAAAAATCAAGTGCCCTAAAGGTTACTGATATTTAATTTAGCAAGGCATTCTTTAAATTTTATTTTGTCAAATAATGTTATATCTAACTCTGAGTCTCATCATAATAGGGTTGAACACATGGCATTGTTCATTCTAAATTAGTTAAATTCTTCAAGAGTCTAGCAAACAGGAGTTGTTGATTGAAATATATTGTTAATTCAGCTAAACAAAATTATTGTTGGCCTTCCCTCCCTGGACAGGCACTTATTTCTGTTAATAAATTATTGTATTTGAAGAGAAGTGGTCATTCATTTATTCCATATGTGTACAGTTTGCTTTTAGAGAATGCTACAATTCGAGCATTTCATGTATTGTCCTATTACCAAGCCAAATTTGGCTGATATTTACAGAACAATACCTGACAGACCCGCGGTTATTTGCTTAAACATTGGATAACTTCCATTGAAATTCTTACCCATCTGTAATGAGGATAGCCTTGACATTGCAGCGATGCTTGGACTTCACCATTGTAGTGTCTTTGAGCCAGGATGAGAAATTAAAATCAGATTGGATTGGAAGCAACAGGAGTTTGGGGCCCTCACAGGCACAAAGGAACTCCCCTTTCAGCAGGGTTCCATGCTATAAAACTTTGCTCCCACAGGACAAAGCCCAGTATTCTTCACTTCCTGCCTGAGACAAAAGGAGGAGAGAGACTGGCCTGGACCAGCAACCCAGACAGGCCTCACGTGGGGCTCCAGCGCCCCCAAAAGCTGCACAGAACAGGCGTTCTGTGACACTGATCTCACTTCAATGGAGCGAAAAGGGGAAAATTCTCGTCCTCTGCGGCGCGGAGGACCCGATTGAATTCGGAGATTCATCGACCAGTCTGAAGCTAAGTTGCACTCTGACTTCTGTGCAACCAGCTGTGGAGTAAAGAATGTCGAAACAGCTTTGTTTATCTTTGTCAGCTGTTGCAGGAAAGCGGACGCGAGAGGGCAGATAGGTCGACTTCCCTCACCAGACAAGCTGAGAGATCAGAGAACACTGCATGGAGGATGTCGGCCAGGCCTCCGATCTCCACCATGTTTTGGCTGGCTCACGGCTACATGTTGGCAGCAGCAGACATGTGGCAGCAGCAGTCCACTGAAAGGATCAACGCTTTCACTGGACTGCTGCTTTTCCTTGGATGGCCAAAATAAACCGAACTCTCACAAGGCACCAACAGGTCGGGCAGAGAAATGAGCAGGGAGAGTAAATGGTTCATTTGGAAATGCGTGTAATGCGTGAAATGTGTAATGCGTACATGGTGTTTTTAAACACAAAGAGCTAACGGGCATAGCTCATGCTAATATTCTGTATCAGGTCATTGCCGATATGATTTGAGTGTGTTTTTATGGTTATAACAAATGTTATCTTCACAGGGGTTTCATACACTGATGATATATTAATGATTATGTTAAGCGGCTCACTCATTATGACTAAAACTAATGCCGAAGTTTTAAAGTTAGTGCCGAAAATCCACAAGCCAAAATGCTAGTTAGCTTCTGGTAACTTCCAGTTATTCAACAAAAGCCATTTTAATCATAAGGCTTGCTTCGTTTCACTCCATCATTGTTCGATAGTGCTATGAGAATTACTACCGCATTAATATGGAATATTAATTTCAATTTAAAGGCATTTTGCTTAACTTTAGGAGCATAGCTCTCAACTTTCACGCATTGACCGTGTGACACACGCATTTCACTAACTCCACACGCTCACACTCAACACATGACATTTCACACGCAAACATGGAATTTCTCACGCATAAAAATCACAAAGCTCGTCTGGGCTGCGGACGACAAAACTCCGCCTTCTGCTGAGATGTTTCGGCTTCTTTCACAGCTTGTGGCCATCAATAATTCCTGCTGCAGTTCTTTTTAAGAGAGCAGCAGGAAGAGTGATCAGAGTTATGAATAATTTTAGTCTTAACAGTGGTGAAAGTAAGCCGGTAAGGTCCTGTACCGCGTACACAGGAGGGGAGGGGGCGGGGGGAGAGCTGCTGCCAGATGACCGGTTCATTCAGAACCAGTCATGGCTGCACGCTGGATAATAAAACAGTTCTGCTAACCAGATCCAGTTTAAAAAGCCACTTAGTCTGTTTATAAGTTTCGTTTTTATTAATTCTACATTTTTTTAACTACATGCACCGTATTTCTGTGCCTCAGCGCTTGCTCCTCTCCCCCCTCCTTTCCCTCGGAGCAGGTGCTTTTATCACCGTTCAATTCAATTCAATTTTATTTATATAGCGCCAAATCATGAAACATGTCATCTCAAGGCACTTTACAAAGTCACGTTTTGAATGTTCACCATTCAAAACGTGAATCACTACGTTTAATTCCCTCACATCGGTAGCAACGTGTGCCAGTTAAAGTCAATAGGAGAGTTAGTAGCTGTATTTCATGCTATTTTATTTTTAACAACATAGAATCAGTGGCGCTTCGGTGGGCGTGCTGCCTTGCGCTTTAATTCAGGTGCGCACTTTTAAGGGTCATTTTAAAGAACTTGTAACACCAGGGGCTTCTTCTCAGATCTGTCAGTACCCCTGTTCCCTTTATAGGAGCCCTTTACAGTATTTAGTTATGCATTTCCCCACTGTTTATCCCTCGCACGCAGCGCACGGGGGTAAAATCCGCCCACCTCACCGCCCAGAGCGCACTGACCAGACAAATACAGATTTGTCTGGTCAGCCCGGCGACTGACTGAGAAACCTGTCGCTGTGAAAGGTGATGAGAATGTTATAAACACTAACAGTCTAGAAGTGCATTGAGCTCGAAAGAGGGAGACATCAGCAGCTGGATCGTGCGTAAAGATGCACCAACCCATAGATGAATGTGTAACAGTGTAATAATTCGGTCAATAACTTAAAACTACTTAATTTTATTCAGTATTATTTGAACAATTGTGTATTTTTTTATTTCTTAATCCATTAACTGAACAATAAAGTATTCATATGTCTCTTTCTCTTTTTAACAAAAGTAATACATGTCTACTTCATTGTCTGGGGGATAAAAATGAGATGAAGTTGTCTCCACCGGCTCCTCCAGGGTCCGGTTAGCCCCGACCCCAAACAAGCCCCGCCCCCAAATTAGCATAATCTCACTCTTAACTTTTGATAAAAGTTGAGAGGTCTGTTAGGAGTAACCGATTTTAGCGACCGATTGCTGCAGCGACCGATTGCTGCAGCGACCGATTGCTGCAGCGACCGATTGCTGCAGCGACCTCTAGCTCCCGGACGTAGAATCGCATTAATAAAATCAAGCATTCATAAAGTTTCCAGATTTTTACCGAGAAAATCATTCTTTAAAATATTATTTCATCAAATAATGTTTTGTGTAATTCAGGATTTGCATTGTGAATGGGTTGAAAACATGCCAAATGTTCTGAATTAGTGAAGCTAATTTAAGCTCATTCCATGTTCTTTAAAGTGAGCCTTGGTTTTTTAACTAAATCGGAATGTTATTTCATCAAATAATGTTTTGTTTAACTCAGGATTTGCATTGTGAATGGGTTGAACACATCCCAAATGTTGTTCTAAATTAGTCAAGCTAATTTAACTCAATTCCGTGTTTTTAAGTCAGTGCACCAGGATTCACTGAATTATTCTGATGATGATTACCGTAACCACTTTTGTTTTGTCTTTTGTTCTGTTTTTTCATGTAAATAGTTCCTTAGCTTAGCTTCTTTTATCTTCATTTTGCTTAGTAGTTTTGGTTGAGTTTCACTAGCCTAGTAGAGAGGATTTGTTGATCGAAATATAGTGTTCATTCAGATAAACAGCATTATATAGTGATGTTTCTCTGGATGTTAATTTTATTTCTGTTATTAAATTCTTGAACTTGAAGAGAAGTTGTCACTCATTCATTCTATGTGTGTGCAGAGTTTGCTGTTAAAAGATCGCTAGTGCTCATATGATCCCTTTTAACTATTGTCCTGATTTCAGCTTAAGAGCTGATATTCATCAGACAATACCTAACAGACAGAGGGTTATTTATTAAACATTAAATAACTTTAAACAGTGTATAATTGCACAACACCATGTAGGAGGTATTTAAATGCTCAGACGTAAACAAACAAATTTAAATGAGATCTAGAGAGGCTATGCCAAGTTATGATGTTCCCTATGAATGAACCATGGATATTCAAAAAAAATAAAAATAAAAATAATTTAACCCACCACAAAAAAGATGAAACTACTAAGAGAGAATTACAAAGAGAAAATTAAAGACAGGTAAAGTAGACAAGAATAAATAAGTAGGTAGAATATTCCAATATGTGTGCCAGTCTAGTACAAACATGGCCGATGCTCTGCATGTTGAGAATTTATTTGGGTTTAAAGCAGGCAGAATGTGATTCTGACATATTATTTGGGATTTGACAATTTACTGTAAAATTATTATTTTGAGTTTATGATTGCTATTTCATAAGTATTTCTTTGCATCTGGTTAGGAGAAATCATATGATGCTTTTAAGAGAGGCAGGGTAGTTTTGGACTAAGTAGCTTCAAGCTATTTTTATTTTATTTTTTTGCTTTTTTTGTTGCTTTTCTCAGTTTTGCCAGGAAAAAAAGAGAAGGTTCAAAGAGCTGGTCATTGTTAGCTTACCTTTTTGCATCGTATGTGATTCGTTCGCACCCCTGTTTTTATATCACTAAAGTTCACGTGAATCATTGATCTGTCTACTGCTCTTCATTTTGGAATATTCGAGAATCTACAACACTGCATAAAGGCAAATGGAAGACCACCCACAGGAAGAGCTGGGGTGAGTAGTTAAAAACTGTACTCACAGTTGCACTCACAGTTGCACTATAACATTTCATGCTAGTAGTTTAATATAAAATATGTTAAAGTAGAACTTTAACAATTGTTTTACCCAAGTAAAAGTAGCCAATCAAGAAATTACTCAAATAGGAGTAAAAAAAAGTATTTGGTAAGAAGGCTTTTTAACTTCTTGGTTTCTGTTTGTTCCCTGTCGGATTCTCTTGTTTGGTTTCAAACCATTTCATCATTGAATCTATTGTTTCATCATGGCTCTGCCTTGTCCCTGTTGTACCTAATGTTTAGAGCAGGGCACTTGTGTCCTGGGAAGGCTGCATGTTTCCTGGTTTTAACCCCACAGACTGCCTGCCCCTCTGGTCCCTAAGCAAGACATTTAACTCCAGAATGTTCCCCAGGCACTGCATAGTGGCAGTCCGCTTCTCACCAAGGGATGGGCAAAAAGTAGAAGATTCATTGGAATCTTCAAAAAGTTGCAATGACATAAAAAAGGTGATTTATATGTTATATTTAATATTTGCTGTACCATTTATCCAGCTATAGTGTAGTAACATTAATGTTAACTAAAAATATGTTATGGAGCTTAAAGCGGAAATTCATACTGAAGAAACTCATTACCTACCTCCATCCAATCAGAGACTCATTCGCCTCCGACGCAAGCCAATCAGATTTGAACTGCTCCTCCACAAAGCCAATCAGCGTCCTGGATCCATCTTAAAAGAACTTTAAATCCATCTCCATCATTGATGGAGGTGGATTCAACCCACCTCCATCCCCTTCTCCACCATCGTAGCAAGCTCCGCCTGACATTCCTATGGTCCTCCTTCAACCTCGTTCCTATCAGAATGTAATTCCTCCCGGACTCTTACGGAATTCCCTGTCACTCCTTAAAACGGTCCGGCAGAAGACCGCCATGTTGAGCCTGGTTCTGCCAGAGGTTTCTTCCCAAGGGGAGTTTTTCCTCTCCACAGTTGCTTCATGCTTGCTCATCATGGACAGTTCATGCAAACCTGTGTTTATCAAGTTGGACATCTAGCTCAAACAGATCATCATATGGACTGAACAAAACTTCGTTTATCTCCACTCCACCACCAGTTTCAGGCCTAGGGGAGAACATCCCTATTCTCATACACCTGCTTATGCATATTGAAGTATAATTCAGCGTGAATGTTTCCTGCTGAGGTCTGAGCGCCAAAGTCTTAAAATATTGTATCAAAAAATTCTTCTAATTGTCTCTTCTTTCTGTGTGAGTTTTTCAGATTTTTTTAATAACAGCAAAGTCTGATCAGTCGCTAAACGGATGTTTTTTTAAGAAAGACATTGTAAGCAAAAAACAAAAAATCTTTGTTAATGGTAAACAAGTTATGGCCTTTCTTCCATTCCAACCTTTAGCCCCCAATATAGATATTAATGACACACTGAACTAATCATTTGAGATTTTTCATATTTTTAAAGAATTTGCATACATTTTTTTAAATGTGTGATGTCTCATCTTGATGACACCTTTCCAGGATAAATAGTGGGGGAAAATCCAAACAAAGAGCTAAATGTGGAGAGTATTCTATTTCAATGTTATTCATGACTTGTGCCAGTAGAGAAAAAAGTGTTTTGTGTATTTTTAATCTGTATCCAAGCACCATCTGGTCTTAAACTGCTTGCGTGTGGAAAGCAGCAGTGGGTAAATGCCAGTTCTGCTCTTTTATCTATTCATAACTAATAAATCCTTCACACGTCTAAGAAAGCAGATAAAAAAAAATACAAATACATCTTAAATGACAAGATGTTGGTTCTCAGATGATCATCTATGGCACGGATTAGAGAAAGATACTACACCACTTATTGGAAGAACTGCTTGTTAATCTGCTGACCAAAATAAGAAAAACTGCTATTTATCAAGCACAAGTCACTCCAACTCCAGGAAACAGTTTTTTTTTTTAATAGAAAAACACTAAAGGAACGACAATAAGCAAAGTTTACCAACTATTCTAAGACTTCTTGCTTTGCTGCCAAGTAACACTAAGGGCCTGGGGTGTCACTTGTGTACGCACAAAAAGGGCCCTGAAAATGTGCTTTTACCTCTGATTCTCACATTTAATTTCCCTTTTCTCCACGGTTGCCAATTCACCATGAAAAAAAAACAAACGATCAGCTGACCCATTTTTAATACTCATTGCTATTCATGAGGTGCTTTGCATTGACCATTTATGGTTGAATCTGGGCATGTAGAGGCCTGAACATGAGGTGGAAACCAGGTACGCAAATGTTCAAGTACAACTGTGATCTATAAATGAAAATTACGTGCTGGTGTGCGTGTGTATTTTATAAATCTGTTTGTTTTTTTTATTCGCCGTTTTCGTTTTACAGGCATATCTCAAAGTTCTCCTCCTTCACATCAATCTTTATCTCATGGTTCTCCTTCACCTCAATCTTCATGTCATGGTTCTCCTCTAAAACACTTTTAGTATGGACTCTACACAAAGTTTTATAAATGAACCACCTAATCTTCAAAGATTTCATATAAGGGCCGCTAAATGTGTTGGTAGAAAAAAAAACTGTGCGAGTGGGAATGTTGTGGTAGGTCTACAACGATTGCATCCTCAGTGGATGAGTCCTGAGTCTAGTCAGATTGAATTCTGAACATTTAACAGGAGGAAACTCTAAAGGGGTTTGTGAGCAAAAGAATTTCACCTTTTAGAGAGACAGCCTCTCTGCAGGGTGCGATCAGTGCAAAAGCTTGCTCCCACAGGACAACCCCCAGTCTTTCAGTCGTCACCCACAGCCACAAAGGAGAGTGCAGGCGGGGACAACCTTTCTCTCAGTGGGGTACCTGCTGTAAACCACACCCACAAACAAAAAAACAGACCTTCTTCTGACCAAGCTTCTTCTGACCACACTTCTCTCAGACGACTTTTCCCTAGACCACACCAAGACAAAGTTACTGTGTCTTACCTCCTCCCTCTCTGAGACAAAAGGAGGAGAGGGAGGCTGGCTGAACCATGAGGCCACATGAGGTCCGTTTACACTACACTTTTTCAACTGAGCCGAGACCAGTCCGAGCTCGGTAACCGAGATAACTCTTGTGTGTAAATGGTCAGCAGATTGAACCGGACCGCGTTAACTGCAGACCAGTTCCTGAGCAGGTCTCGGCCTGGTTTTTTTTCTGGCCCGGTTTCCTGATAAAGAGCGCATGAGCAGACCGCGTCATGCCCTTACAGTCAGCTGACTGTCCGCGGGTTTTCAGGCAGTCTGGCTGCACGTCCCGATTCACACTCCATTCAGACAAATTTCAGACATTTATAATAATACTAGCTTCCTTAACGTGCCACACGGTTTCCAGTGATGATTCTGCTTAGCAGCGCAATGAACCTCAGCGTCTGTTATTGTTTCCGGCGTCTGTAAATCCTTATTAGATGTTCGTTTGTCTCATCCACTTCCCAAAAAGCCAACTTTCTCAAATAAATTCACCAATGGTTGCCTTCTTCCCCTGACTCTCTGCAAACACCGAAATATCACAATATCAACTTCTAATATATAACTTCCTGAATGTTACGGGCGCCGCTGTTTTGTTTTGCTGGTTCCGCCTTCAATCTTAGAGAGCGGTAGTACCGCAGATCGCCACTAGGAGGCGAGGAGCAACCAAGGAACCGAGATAAGCTTGGTGTGTAAACGGGACGGCTTGTCTTGGGTAACTGATCCAAGATGATCCAAGGACTGATCCAAGGACTGGTCTCGGCATGGCTCGGTTTTTAGGTGTAGTGTAAACTGGCCTATGGTCTCCTCTGCCTGGGATATCTGAAGGAATGTGGTTGGGCCAGCCACACCTGATCCAGGGTCTGCTTAAGGCCCAAAAGCCCCAGCTGCATCGAAAGTGCTGCTAAACTCATCTCCCTGCTTTGATGGAGTGACCAGGCGAAAGAGGGTAATTCTCCTCCTCTGCGGACCAGACTGAACTCAGAGAATCATTGACCAGATCGAATCTGACTTCTGCGCAACCAGACGCGAAGCACAGAATGCCAAAACAGCTTTGTTTATTTCTGTCAGCTGTTGCTGGAAAGCCAAGACAACGCAGATCGGTCGCCTTCCCTCACCAGACAAGCTGAGAGATCCGGGACTACAGAGAAAGACCAGACTGATCTCGACCACATGTCAGCATGGTCTGCTGCTGCAAAGCCACTAGCCCGCTGCTGAAGGAACAACAGTTCCCTTTTCACTGCCTTCCTTGGTTGACCAACGTGGACTGAACTCACACGAGGCACCAACAGGTTGGACAGAGAGATCCAAAGGAACAGCTTAAATGGTTTATCGGGAAATGTTGTGTGAGGCGTTACATGTGGTTGCTTTAAAACAAAGAGCTAACGGAGATAGCTCATTGCTAGCATTCGGTACTATGTCATTGTCGAGTGTGTTTTTATGGGTATAACAAAGGTTATCTCCACAAGGATTTCATACATTGATAGGACATTAATGTTTACGTTATCCGGCCCACTCATTATAACTAGAATAAAAAACGAAGATGTTAGATTGTTAGCACCGAAAGTCCACTAGCCAAAATGCTATAAGCTTCTGGTAGTTTCAAAGGAACTACCAGACATTCAAAGGAGCTAATTTCCGGTTCCGGTTTTTCTACAAAAGCCCGTTCCAAGCATAAAGCTTGTTTGTTCTGCTCCGCCATCATTCGATAGTGCTATTAGCCTTATTCCCGCATTAAAATGGAATATTGATTGTCGATTTAAAGGCGTTTTGGTACCTTTAAAGTAACCGAATTTAGCGACCGATCACAACAGCGCCCCCTACCTCCGGGAGGTATTGCAATGATACATTCAAGCGCTCCTAAGGTAGTCATTTTACGGAGCAAATCAATCTTTAGAATGTTATTTACCCAAAATAATGTTCTGGTTAACTTGGGATTTGCATTGTGAATGGGTTGAAACACATGTCAAATGTTGCTCTGAATTAGTCAAGCCAATTCAACCTCAATTCACATTCCTTAAGTTGAATTTTGGTTTTTTAACTTAAACAAAATATTAGTTCATCAAATCATGTTTTGTTTAACTCAGGATTCGCATTGTGAATGGATTGAAGGTTTTTTCTAAATTAGTAAAGATAATTTAACTCCATTCCATGCTTTTTGAATCAGATCTGCAGTGCACGGGATTCACTGAATTATTCTGATTATGATCAACCACATTTGTTTTGTCTTTTGTTTGTTTTGGAGGTAAATAGTTCCTTAGCTTAGCTTCTTTTTATCTTCATTTTGCTTAGTAGTTAAGTTTCACTAGCTTAGTAGAGAGGATTTATTGATCAAAATATAGTGTTAATTCAGATAAACATTATTATATAGTGATGTTCTCTGGATGTTCATTTCTGTTATTAAATTCCTGAACTTGAAAAGAAGTTGTCGCTCCTTAATTCTATGTGTGTGCAGAGTTTGCTGTTAAAAGATCGCTAGTGCTCCAATTCATCCCTTTCAACCATTGTCTTGCTCAAATTCTTCCCTTTCAACCATTGTCTTGATATCAGCTTAAGAGCTGATTATCACTAGACAATACTTAACAGACAGAGAGTTATTTATGAAACATTAAATAACTTTCTATCTATCTATCTATCTATCTATCTATCTATCTATCTATCTATCTATCTATCTATCTATCTATCTATCTATCTATCTATCTATCTATCTATCTATCTATCTTATCTATACAGATAAACAGACAGACAGGCAGACAGACAGACAGATATATATATATATACACTTTATCTGGCGCTCAGTTTAACCAATTCTTACTTTTAACAACCAAAACAGTGCAAGCATTTTATGAACAAATTATTAACAACAATATCATACACTTCACTTCAACTTTATTTATTGAGCAAAATCAATATGTAGTTGTGATATTATCGGCACTGGTACTGATCTGATCCTCTACTCAGCACACCTGCTCATCTCCACCCGGCCTGCATTTAGTCCTCATTCTTTCCACCTGTTTTCACCTCCACCTCTACCTCCAAGAAGATCAGCTGCCAGTGCCAGATTGTTTCAAGCCACCCATACAAGCATTCCTTATTCTGCCTGCCTGTCTGTTGCCTGACCTGATTCTGCCTTCAGTTACCGAGCCTGCCTGTCCCCTGTTCTTATTCTGCCTGTCTGCCTGGAGACCTGTCAGCCACTCAACGGCCCTTGCTCCCGCAAGCCCCGTCTGCAAACGGACCTCCGTCCTCGGACCTGTGCGCCTGCCTCTCTGTCAGCTCTCATGGCTAAGAAACCCCACCATCAGGTTAGTGATATAGCCTTCCTCACTTTAGCCCATCACCCCTTGTTGATCACTACCCTGTTGTCTTTGTCCCAGGGGACTACCAGTCTGAGCGCGAGCCACTGCGCCCCGAGAAGTCGAGCCTACTTCCTATAACTAACTATATAAACGTCACTGACCTGTTTGGCTGAATCTTGGGCCCGTTTGCTGTATGTTACAGTAGTGGAAAAAGCCCTCATTTAGAGAGTACGGTATTTTTCGGACCATAAGGCACATCGGATTATAAGGGGTGTTGCGCATAAACTTGTGTCTTTGTGCAGATATAAGACGCACCGGATTATAAGGCACATTACATATTCTTCCCTTCCTCTGTTAGGTTGTTTGTGTCTGTTTCTCCGAAGCCACATGTAGTCCCTGAAAGGCTTCTAGATTCTTGATTGCTAAGCATGGAAACACATCAGCCAATTTGCTATTTCTTTTCAGTGTCAAAGCTTTGTCAGATGGGTTCACAATTGTCATCGGACCCCATCTATCGCCAGGTGTGACAATACGACCTACTAGAACACCTCTTGGAAAGGCAGAGTTGGTTGGCTCTGCGACAGCAGTGTTTCCAGGTTACATTGGCACGTTAGCAAAAAGTCTACCCCACACTAAGTGTTCATGCTTGGGTAGGAGTGTCACTGCTTGGGTAAGCTTGACAGTGCCTTTTTTGTCAGGAACCTCACCCCCCCCTCCAGCGCTCAACATTGGATCACATGTTTGATGATATTTTATGATATGATCTTTTATAAGATAAGATCGTCATGCTGGCCAGGCACAACTAAGGTAGGCATGACACAGCAAACACCGTAATGCTGCATCTCCAAGTCATGAAAACACTCAGGTTGAGTCTGCAGACCACCACAGCCAATCAAGACAATATTTATTTCTCAGGTTTGGCTTCTCAGGCAAAATACCAGCAGAGCTGAGCTTCTCTACTGCATGTCAAATATGCCTTTAAGTTGCACACTATGACTGACAAGGACAGGAGCATAAAACAACTCACTGAAAGCTTCAATCTTCTGTGAGGCTTGAATGACTCTATGGGTCCCCTTAGGTGCTTTGACACAGCAAACCTTATATAGAGGAGTTGGGTCATGTACATCAGAGAGGGATTCATCCACAATATCCACACTGCCCCTCCCCAGGTGTGGGGAGGGGCAGTGTCTGTCTGAAATACTTTTGCCAAGAGCAAAGTGTCATGATTGGCTTTATGTGTTTGGCCCACATGCAGAAACCCACTCGGCAGCAGAGATCAGTTTAACAGTTTATTTTGCAAGGGAGATGGTACGACAGCACAAATGGTCATGAGGGAACAACGGGAACGAGGCCCGACGAATCATTGAAAGGGAAGGAGAGATGATTAGACGAGGAAGGGCTCAGGGGAGAACGATCTGAGGTGCGAATGCTTACCACCGGGCGCGGCGACCGGACCGGGGGGGGGGGGACGGTAAGGACTCAGCATGATAGAACAACAGTGGCAGGTGCTCCAGAGACCGGGGAGGGGGGATCGGGAGTCTGAGCAGCATTGCCAATCCAATGATCCGGGACAGCGGGGGGAACCAGAGGCGCTCGAGGCAACAGGTGAACTCTGAGAGGGAAACCCAGAAGGGAGATTTGTCGAGAGGACTTCTCCAGGGAGAAGACGAAAGCACTCGGGTGGAGCCTGAGGGACACAAAGCAAGCGGTTAGCTCAAAGAGATCTATCTCGGGACTGAGATAGTGGCCTGCAGTCATACCACGACTGATAACACTCTGGCATCCTCCTGCTGTTCTTGTAGCGTGGCAAGACGCTGCTGGACCAATCCCGGCATGTGTGCCCCGCCCACCAGTCAACTGGGAACACCTGCGGAGAGAGGCAGAGCCAGTAGAACAGCCTGGCTCAGCTGACTGAGTCCTGAAACAAAGTAAACTTTTGGATTTGGCCTTGGATGTTCACCAGAACTGGCAATTATCTGTTCCTAGACTTTCCAGGACTCATACTCAATCAGCAGTAAATAGAAAAGAACATGTTTATATGAGTATCTTTTCAGACCACAGACACTTTCTGCACTCCCCTTTTTATTTTTCTGTTCGTTTTACAACAAACCTTTGTCAGGTAAGTTGTATTTTTTTCTGCTATTTTACAGATACATAAGTAAAAAAACATAATGCTTTATTAAATAAAAAGACTTAAAACAAAAGTAAGTAAATTCAATCAGATTTTACTTGACTGCTATATAGTTTTGAATAAAAAACATAAACATAATTTATAGCACAGATTAAATGTAACTCACACAATCTGAACACTTTATTTGGTCAGATTAAATCACATTGACCCACTCAAAAAGTATTAAAGCTTTCTTCAACTTTCAACAGTTTGATTATACAGCTTTCTGACACACTACCAGAACTTCAGTTACAGCATGCAGTGCATTCTGTGCACCTTCCTATGCAGATTCTTATTTGCTGTGATGTTGTCATCCTGAATCTATCAGACATGAAGCTGCACGTCAACCTTTAACTCATCTGCTACTCATCAGTCATATCTTATTGTCAATTGTCATTTAGAAATAGAGCAACTGAGGTCTAAAGTCTCACCTACAAAAATAGAAGATACACACACAGCCTTCTATTTTTCATTTATTTTAAAAGATATTTTAATAAATACTTAGAACTTTCTTATTACAACATATTAATACCTCCCGGTTCACTATTGTCAGTTTAACTGCGGAGCCTGTTTAATGAAAATTTTACCCCATCCACCACTAGGGTTTCCCATGCGTTCTTTACAGACATCAAGAATCAACAATCTTTATTGTCATTATGTGTTTCCATAATGAAATTTTTGATGAGACAGACACCTTCTCAGAATTCACACAGATTACACATAACACACATACTGTCATAGTTTGAGTTTATAGGTTCTATTTTAGTTTTGGTTTATGTCATAGTTTGCGTTTTGGTTTGGTTTGATTTTGTACTTTGTTTTATGTAATCAGTTCTTCCACCCTGCTCAAATCACTTCTGTCACCAGTCTCTAATCACCTTAGTTCACCTGCCAGCCACCTGCCAGCTCACCTCACCACCTATTTGTTTGCTTGTCACTTCCCTGTCTAGTCACCAGCCAATCAGTTTGGTTCATTTCAGTCACCATCTTCCCTCTGATCATTCTCACCTGCCTCTTGTAATTAGTCTTGACTACTGTTCACCTGCTCACTCCCCTATTTATTCCTGCTTCACTCCTTTGTTCAGTGCCAGATCAATTCAAGCCTTTTGATGAGTCTTATCCACCATTCTTTTCTGATTGCCTGTTGATGCCGACCCGATCGCCTCTAGTCATCTGAGCCAGCCTGATCCCTGTATCTGATTTTCCTGCCTGTTTCTGCCAGCTGACTTGTGTACCGGACTTAGCCTGTTTCTGGATTATCCGAGCTTGCCTTGACGCCTGTCTATTCTTTCTGCTTGCTTGTGTACCGATCTGGATTATTATCTGACCACCGAGCCTGCCTGTCCTCGTCCAGCCTGTCAGCTTGTTTGAGCAATGACCTGGAGTTTGCTATCTGACCACCGAGCCTGCCTGATCCTGTCTAGCCAGACTGCTTATCTGTCAACCCATTTTTCACCCATATTCTGTCTTTAATGAGCCTTCTTTAATCATATCCACTTGTCTGGTTCGAATACTGGGTCCATCTGTCCCCATTCATGACACATACACAACAAGACATAATCTTTCCAAAGCTTTTTTCCCACAAAATCAGTTGATAGCACCGACCAACAACACTTCATGATAAACTTAAAGCATGCAATAGTTGTTAGTTGTTAGCATCTAACAAGACTCATTTTTGAGTCAAAAAGTCAGATATCAGTCACTTAACAGATGGTATAGATTACTTTGCTGTTGCATAAGTGTATCACACAAGAGCTCCGTCGTGTGATATGTTCATGCACACAATTAAGTAATGTGCAAAACATTTAGACCTTCAAGTTGCTAAATTTTGCAGTTAACATGGATGTCCAAACAGGCATTCCCGGAGAAACTGAAGTGTGCAAATGGACATTAGCCTTTCTGGTACAGCCTACCAAAACAGGACCGTTTGCCGCGAAGGCCTACCAAAACAGGGCCGGTTGCCGCAAAGGCTTACCAAAAGTTGAATGAGATGAATGGGGAGATGAGGTGAGGTGAATGTTGAGGTGAATGGTGAGGTGAATGAAGATAGATGAGATGGTCAATCTCAGGGATGATGCTTGGGGATGATGCACACAAATTAATGAATGACCATGAAGGAATGAACAGGGATGACAGGACGCAAAAATGATGGGACGCCTGGATGACAGGGCGCCTGAATGACGGGTCACATGACAGGTCAAATGACAGGACAATGACAAGATGCCTGAACGACAGGACACCTGAACAACAAGACAATTGACAGGACAAATGACAGAACAAATGACAGGATAATGAAAGGATAAATGAAAGGATAAAGCAGATGGTCAGTCTCAGGGATGATGCTTGAGGATGATGCTTGGGAATGATGCACATGAATGAATGAATGAATGACCATGAAGGAATGGACAGGGATGACAGGACGCATGAATATTGGGATGCCTGGATAACAGGACGCCTGAATGACGGTACATATGACAAGACAAATGACAGGACAGTGACAGGACGCCTGAACGACAAGACAATTGACAGGACAGATGACAGGACATATGAAAGTACAAATGAAAGGATAAATGAAAGGCTAAATTAATGGATAAATGAAAGGATGAATTACAGGATAAATAACAGGATAAATTACAGAATAAGTTACAGGATAAATTGCAGGATAATTTACAGGATTAATGATGGACTAATGGCAGGATAAATGGCAGGATAACTGATGGGATGAATGACGATATGAATGACAATATGAATGACCATATAAGATGAGATGCACGGAACATGGAATATCGACCATATAGAGAAAGGAGTCACATGAGTGTGATGAATAATGTAAGGATAAATTATAAAACCAATTTGGAAGAGTGATACATAGGGGTCTGGTGAGACTTGAATGAGATTTGAATCCACCACCAGTATTTGCAGTTAGATTACTTTGAAGTTGAGACCATTGGCCAGCTAATATGAATGAATGCTCAGAACAGATATGTGAGGCATGCTGATGATGACCATCGGCCCAGCGATCGGGCTCCATGAGGATCTGCTGTTGCGCAGCTCTCATCCTGAATGAATGCTGGAATAACGCTAGATGGAAGGCCACAAGTTTAACGGTTTTCTGGATGATTTGAAAACAGTGTGTTGGCAAGGGGACCCTCCAATGTAAGAAAAGCGCTTTGAAAAGAAAAAAATCTACGAACCAACTGTTTTTTTAAAAATCCCCCAAAATTTACGGATGGCAGCATCCGTAAAATTTAAACAGCGATTTAAACAGCGGGCATGAGAGAGGAGATCCGGATGGAAAGTTGTGGCAGGAAAGATACGAGAAAGTGGGCCCCGCAAAGCCAATCGAAACCAGAGAATGTCCCGCGGTGAGATGGCGACCGAGAGCCAGCGCGACGGAATCAACTGAAGAAAGACCCCGGCGCTATGAAGCAGAGCGGGACCGGAACTGAGTCAGAGTTGGGACGGCGTCTGCTTCACTTGGCGAGGAAGCGGAGGATTTGCAAGTTCGTTGCGCCAGAAATCAGAGCTGACGGAAAACAGAGGTTGGGGTGACAGAATGAGACGACACGGGCGGAAGGTGGCCAGCTCAGTGCTGGTCAAGATGTCCTGGAGCAAATACAGAGGTCAGAGAGGATGGATGCGCAGCTAGATGGCGTTCCTGTGTGCAGGAGGATTTGAGGATAAGTTATTATCTCTTGATTCCAGTCATCAGAGTCCAAACCAGACACGCACAGCCACCGCTTACCCGCTGGGCAGAAGGCCGAGACGTGGATGTGGAGTTCTTTTAAGATGAACCCAGGATGCTGATTGGCTTTGAGGAGGAGCTGTTCAAAGCTGTTAAGCTTGTGACGGAGGCAGATGAATCTCTGATTGGATGGAGGTAGGCAATAGAGTTTCTTCAGTCTGAATTTCCGCTTAAGCTCCATATCAGAGACCATAAAAATCACATGTGGGGTTTCCATGGGGCCGTCTTGAGTCCTTTCCTATTCAATATCTACGTGCTCAGCTCATTAAAAAAAACTCACGTTACCATAACTATGCACACTGCTCTACATCATCATGTCACCAGGTGACTATGAACCCATTCAAGCACTGATGAAATGCTTCAATAGGGAGGCCCAGGCATCCCTCTCCCCAGCCACTTGGGCCAGCTTCTCCGGGGGAATCCCAAGGCGTTCCCAGGTCAGCCAAGAAACATAGTCCCTCCAGCGTGTCCTGGGTCTCCCTCTGGGTCTCCTCCTGGCGAAACGTGCCTGGAACACCTCACCAGGGAGGCATCCAGGAGGCATCCTAACCTGATGCTCAAGCCACCTCAACTGGCTCCTCTCAACGTGGAGGAGCAGCAGCTCTACTCTGAGTCTTCCCCGGATGACTGAGCTCCTCACCCTATCTCTTAGTGAGAGCCCAGACACACTACGGAGAAAACTCATATCGGCCGCTTGTATCCGGGATCTCATTCTTTCGGTGATGACCCAAAGCTCAAGACCATAGATGAGGGTAGGAAGGTAGATCGACCGGTAAATCTAGAGCTTTGCCTTTTGGCTCAGCATTCTCTTTACCACAGCGGACCGGTAAAGCGCCCACTTCACAGCAGACGCAGCAGGGGATGTGAAAAAAAAAGCTTTTAATAATCCACGGGTTGGGCGGTACATCCTCCCCAACCCGGAGAAGGCACTCTACCCTTTTCTGGCTCAAGACCATGGTCTCGGATTTGGAGGCACTAATCATCATCCCAGCTGCTTCACACTCATCTGTGAACCGCTCCAGTGAGAGCTGTAGCTCACACCCTGATGAAGCCCATAGAACCACGTCATCCATGAATAGCAGAGACGCGATCCTAAGGCCACCAAAAAGGATCCCCTCAATACCTTGGCTGCACCTAGAAATTCTGTCTATAAAAGTTATGAACAGAATTGGCGATAAAGGGCAACCTTGGCACAGTCCAACTCTCACTGGAAACGAGTCCAACTTACTGCCGGCCAGGCTCTGACACCGGTCATACAGAGACCTAACAGCCCTTCTTAGAGGGCCCAGTACTCCATACTCCCAGAGTACCCCCCATAGGACCCCCCGAGGGACACGGTCGAATGCCTTCTCCAGATCCACAAAGCACATGTAGACTGGTTGGGCAAACTCACATGCACCCTCCAGGATCCTGCTGAGGGTGTAGAGCTGATCCAGTGTTCCAAGGCCAGGACTAAAACCACACTGCTCTTCCTGAATCCGAGATTCCACGATCCAACTGACCTTCCTTTCCAGGACCCCAAATAGACCTTACCAGGGATGGTCCCCCTTTTTAAATAGGGGGACCACCACCCCAGTTTGCCTATTCAGGGGAACTGCCCCCGATGTCCACGCAATGTTGCTGAGTTGCGTTAACCAACACAGCCTCACAACGTCCAGAGGCTTAAGGTACTCAGGTCAATTCTCATCCATCGACCAGGCCTTGCCATCAAGGAGCTTTTTAACCACCTTGGTGACCTCAGCACTAGAGTCGGGAGAATCCGACCCGGAGTCCCCAGGCTCTGCTTCCTCAATGGAAGACGTGTTGGTGGGATTAAGGAGGCCTTCGAAGTATTCCGCCTACCGACACACGACATCCCGAGTCGAGGTCAGCAGCACACCACCCCCACTACAAACAGTGTTGGTACTGCACTGCTTCCCCCTCCTGAGATGCCAGATAGTGGACCAGAATTGACTCAAAGCCATATGGAAGTCTTTTTCCATGGGTTAGCCCATGCAAGAAACCATGTTTCCTCTTCTGGCTGTGCCCAGCCGGGCTCCATGTGTAAAAGCCCGGCCACCAGGCGCTCGCCACTACGTCCATTCATCATACCCATTTTGGGCTGCTCTTTGTCTGGTCCCTCACCTAGGACCTGTCTGCCTTGGATGACCATACTAGGGGCATAAAGCCCCTGACAGCAGAGCTCCTAGGATCATTGGGACACTCAAATCCCTCCACCACGATAAGGTGTTTTCTTTAAATCTCTTAAAGTGACCATGACAACAAATTAAAATTTTCTGAGATTTTGGGAGTGAAAAAAAAAAATTCTCACTGGTCGCTTTATTAGGTACAACCTGTCCAACTAATTAATGCAAATTTCTAATCAACTAATCACATGCCAGCAACTCAATGCATTCAGGCATATACATATGCTCAACACGATCTGCTGCAGTTCAAATCAAGCATCAGATTGGTGAAGAAAGGTGATTTAAGTGATTTTGAATGTGACATGGTTGCTGGTGCCAGACGGGCTGGTCTGAGTATTTCAGAAACAGCTGATTTACTGGGATTTTCATGCACAATCGTCTCTAGGGTTTACAGAGAATGGTCAGAAAAAGAGAATACCCAGTGAGCAGCAGGAGTGGTTTGTGTTGACAGAAAGGCAACAGTAACTCAAATAATCACTCATTACAACCAAGGTTTGCAGAGTAGCATCTCTGAATGCACGACGCATTCAACCTTGAGGCAGGTGGGTTACAGCAGCAGAAGATCCCTAAGGACAAGCACTGGCACCCTAGAGCCACCAACATAAAGTTCAAAGTCTTCTAGTGGTCGAACCAATGCTAAAGCCTCCTTTCTTGGTAGTGGAGTACCACTTCTGATGTTTATTAAGTTTCTTTTAAAAATTCGAGCCTGGATGTTCAATGCCATCAACACCATCTTGTAAAAGGACAGCTTCAACACCAGAATCTGTCAAGCACAGAACGGAAGGACCCAGTATTTGAGGCAAACAAACCGTTTAATAAGAACTGAAACGGAGCGGGCGGCGTCTGTGTCTTCAGAAGGAACCTCTGGTCTTAATGTCCAGTACCACTCTGAAGCGCGGAAGAAGCGATGGTCGGTTGACAGGCAGAAGATCAGAAACCGTGCAGACGATAGAGGGTAGGAAAATCCAGTGGGTAAAGCAAGAGCCAATGTCGGGAACATAGTCGGCAGTTGGAACCAGGAGGTCAGAGAGCCAGTCAGGTGCCAAGGGATAATCCAGAACGGATTCGGGTCACAGTTCAAGGTTCGGTACACGGTCATACAGAGATCAGACAGGTATCAGGTTGGGTGGGCGTCTAAAGACAGGTCAGGCAAACGGATCGGGTAGGAACAGACAAACTCGGAGGTCGGAGGGCAAGTCAGGAACAGGTAGTCAGAGTAAAGAATGCTGGTATAAGTCGATCACTATGGACGAAATAAACTGGTGTCTGGACTGGAGGGTGAATATATACTGTCATATGCAGGTTGAACAGGTGAGCGGTAATGAGAACAGGGCAGAGTTAAACAGGTGTGTAAGATGAGTGATCAGACCAGGCAACAGTGCTGAAATCATGACAGAATTGCAAGCGTCAGCAAACAAATTTGCTGACGCAAAGAAAAATGAGGCACTGATAAAACAGGAGCATTGACACGTAGAGATTTAGTCTGTTCAAAAGCAAACTGACACGAGTCAGACCAACTAAAGTCTACTTTTGGGCTGAGCAGATCTGTTAATGGAGCAGCAATAGAGGAATAGTTGTTACAAAACCCTCTGTAGTAACCCACCATGGCTAAATAGCGATGTATTTTTGTATGAGTGTGGGGAACAGGCAGAATAGCCTCCACTTTAGCTTGAACCGGGTGTACCCGACCTCCCCCTCACACCCTTTTTCCAACGTATGTGACCAAATTCACTTTAGGCAAATTAATAGTCTGATTAGCCTCACTCAGATCCCCAAAAACAATACTCAAATGTCCATTGTGCTCTGTCGAGGTGGCAGAACAAACCACCAAATCATAAAGACAGGCGTCGCAGAAAGGTAAATCAAAAAGAACCATATTCATCAGCCTCTGAAATGTTGCTGGGGCATTATGCATCCCAAAAGCCATAACCGTGTACTGGAAGAAGTCATCAGGTGTGACAAAGGCGGACATTTCTTGGGCACATGCCGTCGGGCACTTGCTAATACCCCTTCAGCAGATCCAACTTGATCACAAATCTTGCAGTTAGGTCTTTGGTTATCTAAAGCTGGTTGATTCTACAGGGAGACAAGCACTGGCCTACTAGTGACGATTTGTTGATTGAATTATAATTAATTCAGGTAACCAACATTCTATAATGGTGTCCCCTGGATAAGCATTTATTTCTGTTACTAAATTCTTATACTTGAAGAGAAGTTGTCACTCATTTATTCCACATGGGTGCAGAGTTTGCTGTTAGACGAATGCCAGTGCTCAAATCATCCTTTACACTATTGCCCTAATATCAGCAGCTTGAGCTGATATCCATTGAACAATACCTCACAGACTGAGGATCTTTTGATAAACATTAAATAACTTAAAAACATGTATAATGGCACAACAACCGATGCACATATTCACCCATTCACCCAAACATATGTACGTCCGTCCATCCATGCATCGATCGACCCATCCAGCCATCCATCAATAAATCCACTCATCCAAACATCCACCCATCCCGGGGTATGAACACTTTTACGAGGCAGCGTGACCATCTTTAAAGGAAAACACAGAAGCAATTATTCCCGAACACAGCTTTATGTGAGGATTTTCATTAGTATGTGTCATTACTCCTGTTATTGTGACTCTTAAAGTTATTTTACAGCAGAAACCCATTTTTGGTTTCTGATGACAGGATTTTAACAGAGGGACGCAAACTCCCTGTGGTCCCTGGAGTGATGAAAGCACTTTATGTGTTTGTGCCACATTTCAAAGCCTGGTGAAACTCCCTGAAGCAATTCCCATTTTATGCACCACAGGAGGAAATTCAGCAGCCATACACCAATACATTAACACACCTCTGGAGATCAAAAGGACTTTACTCTTAAAAAGCAAGAGCGTGTATGTACACAGCAGAAGTCAAAATAACTCAGTTGTTGTACAACATAGAGCATATTAAATGTCTGCTGCAATATGAAAAATAAGACAAATTTATGGTTTAACCAACCACAGTACATTTTAATCTCGTAGAACTGCTTTGTTTAATATGGTCACAACCAGGGTTAATGGCAAGGCAAGTTTATTTGTATAGTACATTTCAGTAACAAGATAATTCAAAGTGCTGAAAGCACATTACTGTGGAATAATATCAGCAGATATAAGACGAGTAGGACTACAAACACCAACCTTAACATCAACGGTAATATTGACCACACAATGACAATACAAAATTGTGTATTGTACAATAATATGCAAACATATTATTGTAACAATAGTTTGTTTCTTGATTTTGAGTCTATAAGAAATTGTTTGACAATGCACATTTCATCGGTTTTCTTCTTTGATTTGGAAAATGCTTGTTGTTTTAATGGGAGGTAATGGTTTTCTAAATGTTGCCGTTTGTTTAATGATCGAAAATATTTAAATCTATACCAAAATATAATGTTTTTAGAACTTTGTTTTTTCTCCCATTGTTTTGACTCTGGCTGCTTCATCCAGGCATAAAAAGGCTTTAAGACTACACAAGACTGATTTATCTAATTCATTTGTCATCTTATTTTGTTTTGTTGTGGAGGGAAATCTGCAGTTGGTTCTTCTCTATCCGATATGGAGGGACCAGAGTGTTATGAACAAAGAGCTTTAATAATACAGTGAAGTCTGTTCTACAGTAGAATACTGCCCTACATTTTAAAACAACATGTTAATGTTACTGTTAACAAATCACCTTGCAAAAGTTTTTTTGTGGTTGTTAATAGCTGTTCTCCAAAGACATCGTATTACCCGACACCTTGTTAGGGATCCACAAGAAAAGGCTATCAAACCTGAATAACAAATTAGCATCTTCAGAATGTCTGCCTTTGTTGGGTGAGTTTATTGGAATGAGCTCTTGTTGCAAAGATCAATGAATAAATAGATGTATATTTCCTCAAGTGGAAGACCTGCTGACTGAAGATGCAGCAACTCAAACAGCATCAACTATTCATCTTGATGGAATCAGACTCATATACAAAGGAATAACTGATCTTTGAGCCGCTATTCACGCAGCCATCAGAGCACTAACTAGCTGTTACCAGCCTGATGTTCCTCCTTGTCTTGTCAGCACAAGTTTTGATTGTAGCAATTCTTGAGCCTCTATGCAAAGATACTGCTTAAAAGGCTGAGTTTATCAGTAACTCTTTTACTATAATCTTTGCATATTTCTCCAATTTTTGTTCGAATTCATTGATTTTAATATACTTATCTTCTATCTAATTACCTTACAAGAGCCACACTTTTAACCCATTGTGCCACTGAAACTAATTAATTTCCATCTACGAGGAGGATAAAGTTTATTTTATCTACATAATTTAAGACTGCAATGCAAATTGTAGGTGACAATAAAATTGATTCAGACTTGTTCCAGACTTATCCAGACTTATGAAATAATATATCCTGGTTTTTAACATATTCAATGAAAAAACTGTATTGCCTACGGGTTAGACAGATTAAAGTTTGAATGTCAGATGACAAACTACATGTGTCTATGGCTCCCACAGCCAAAAAAGTCGGAAAAGTGGCAAGTGTAATTCAGAATGCCTTGTTTGGTCCCACAAATGTGCCGGCATGTGTGCATGTGTGTGTGTTAATTAGTTTCCTATTTATCTGGTTTAATCAGAAATCGTCTAAAGAATGACAGGCATTAAGGGGACCAAAGCACTGTCCTAATGCAGCAGACCACCTTGTTGAGCATCATGCGCTGGGTTTAAAACTAAGGTGTGAAACTTGTAGACTTTGGTGAGTGTTTCTTTTATATTTACTTTAGAGTTTCCAAAATCAATGTCTGCAGGCAAAGAGGAATCCACAGCAGTGTGGAGAGGACGAAGTCCTGAGGCAGTAACCTGACTGCTGTTGGTCAATAGCAGAAATAATGTGCAGACGAGATAGAACTTGGTATGCTGCTTGCAATTATTTTAGCATAATGGAAATGCTTTTGAATTGAGTACTGAGTACAATGTTTTTGATCAGAAGAATATTTTGTATCTTTGGTTAAGGGCAGGGCTTCAATTGTGAAGAGTCACTGTGGAGTAGTTCATGGCTGAACTTTTCCGCTCTACAGTGTGTCATGGACTAACACTCAGAACCGGAGTCATTTAAGACACCATCTCAGTCTTTTCCTGTCAAACATGCAGTCACATCTTTGCACTTATTCCGTAGTGATGCCTTTCCTAAGCCTTGTTATTCCTGCATCTCTGTCTCAGCAGCCGCTCATATAGAAGAAGCTTGTTTCATCCTTGGACACTCTGTCGACCTCTTGCTCAGAATAACAGCTCCCTGAGGACAAGAAGTTAACCTGATACAAAGCTGAAGGAGAGCTCCATTGCTCATCCCTCTGCTGTAAACATTTATTACTCACAACTGTACTGAGTCTAGTTTCTCTAGATGCTGAAAACAAGTCTGATAAATGTTGAAACTTCAGTTGGAGAGGAGAAAGAAAAATAATTTCAAGCTGTTAAAATAAAGAACAGAAAATCATACACTCTTGAACAGTTCACTTGCAGGTTCTGACAGAACTTGATTCCTGGAAGCAACTACTAGGCTGTCAGGGATCTCAATGTGGAGGATTCCAGCAGAGTTTAAACAGCTCCATGCAAACCTTTAACTTTGTCTCATTTTCAAATGTCAAAAAAATTATCAAAAGGCCAAAAAAAAAACTGTTGAGTAAAACGTTTTTCTTCTGCAAAACAGCATGGTCAGGTACCATTATCATCTGGCTCAGTTAGGCATGAAGAAGATGACATAAATAGATTACAAGGCTGTGTAGACTAAACAGTTTAGATCAGAATTCAAAAATTGTTTTAACAAATGGAAAGTAAACCAAAACTCTTTTAGGGTTCCATCAAACTATAAGTGTAGCTTAGGGCATATTAAATCCAAATAACATGTCAAACTACAGAAGGCTCCCTGTTAGATTTTCTGTTGGACTGAGTTTCCCCCTCAGCGGCCCAATAAGAGCTGTAATTTCACCTACCTTGGCCTTCACACTGGTAAATTGACTCAGATGAAGCTGATTTTTGCCTTCAGAAGTGCCTTCATTCTTTGTGAGATAGACTAAAGCTTCATAAGAGAATTTGGTCCATATTAAAATGATAGCATCACACACAAGTGCAGCAGATTTATCCACTGCATATCCATAAAAAAACTCTGATTCCACTACAACCCAAGTGTGATCAGTTGGACTGAGATCTGGTGACTGTGGAGGACAATGAAGAACACTGAACTCACTAGCTAGGTTTACATGGACACACATAATCGGAATGAAGGGCCGATCGGAAAAAAGATGCTTTTATTTATTGTGCTTGCATTAAGCTCAATCGGAATGAAATTTTATTTCAAATGAGAGGGATGGTTTATGACGATTGATAATCTAATCAGCATGCATGAAAACCATATGTAGAACCTGGTGCAAGTCCAGCCTAGGCTTTCGGAAGACAAACAAACTCGTACACTACTGCTTTGTTTGCAATTTTTTGCTGTTGAGCAAAGATGGAAGCAAGTCTTCTGTGTTTATTTTTTTAGGGAAATTTGACAACTGCACATGCATTTATTCTAAATAAAGCCAGGTGCATATGTGCGCACTTTATGATCGGATTAATTGATTGTGTGCCCATGTAAACGTTATAATCCGATCCCCCCCCCCCCCGAATACATTTCAATTCGATCATGACATTTTGAACATGTAAACACAACTTTTATTATCTTCAAGTAACCAGTTTGAGATGATCTGAGCTTTGCAACACATTGCATTACACTGCCCAAAGCAGACATCAGAAGATGGGGACAGTATAGTCATGAAGGGATGGACATGGTCAGCAACAATACTCAAGCATTGTTTTTAAATGATGCTCAGTTGGTACTAAGAGGTATAAGGTGGTCCAACAAAATACCTCTCACATCATGATAAATCCACCACCAGCATAGGTAGTGTGGATACTGCCTTATCATGGGCAGGATAAACAGAATGCTAGGCCAGATGTAGTTACTATGAAGAGGGGAAAAAAAGACAGAGAACATAAAGTCAAAGTTGAAATAATAGCAAAATTGTAGAATAATATAAGTATGTCCAAAATTATCTTAGTGTAATGCTTGGCTTCAGAGAACCCGATATTTGAGTCCTGATAAGAAAAATCAAATCAGCATCACTAGGAAGCTTGTCGGCTGAGGGAAGCTGACTGCGTTGATGGTGGAGTGGAAACCTCAACCAGCTTTGATTCTGTGCCACTCCACTAATCCTCAAGACTCTGGGACCTTGATTTTCAAATGAAATGTAAATTTTACTTTCATCTGTGAAGAACATTTGGACCAGCGAACAACAGTTCAGGGATCTGATTTCTTAAACATTGAGTAGAATCCTCAAAGAAATTGTCAGAGTTATAAAACCATGCACATGCACACCAGCACACAATTTTCCTTTCTAGATCAGAGCTGTGCCTGAACGTTTGCGTACCAGGTTCCCCTTCAATCAGCCTTTCTGCCTGCTTGGACGCTTTTTTCTCTGCTGCCTGCTTGCTTGCATATTCCTGCCTTTCACTTTTCATCTCCTTTTATCTCTAAGTCAAAACTACAGAAAGTTGGATTTAGTTATTTTATTTATTTTCTTTTATTTATTTTTGATTTTTTTTCCTCCCGTGTGGACTATTTTATTTTATTTTATTTTCAGCTAATCCACACACACCCCAGAGGAGTCAGTTCTCAGGAAAAACACTCTAATGGAAATAATTCAACATGAAGTGGATATGGAGAAGAACCACCCGATTCAAAAGATGCCTCACTTCACCACAGAGGACTTTGACATGCTTCTATAGAAAATAGCCGTTATGGAGCTGAAAATCTGCCAACTCGAAGTGAATTATGATGTAAACGCCGCGTATGGAAATGAAACAACCCTGCCTGTGATTCCAAACAATGACCACCAGCCCAGTGACTCAACGAACAAACAGTTCCCTAAGGAACATGAGAATCCCTGGACCACTCTGGGTGCAAAGGATCAACGAACCCCACACCTAGACAAAGAAAACTGTCCGATACTACAGACAAGTGTCCCAAGAAAAGGGAAACAACAACGGGCTGTTCTCACAACAAATCATAGGAGTAAACCTGCTGGAAATGCTGGAATTCAGTTACTAAGATTCGCTTGAGACCCAGGAGGATCACGACAACAATCAAAGGTATGTCAATAATCTTCACTCTAAGCTACCAGAGAAAAAACAATCCACAGGGCCAAGGACCCTGATATTATGGAATTGATCTGTAAGTGGGATTAAACATTTCTGTAACAAGAAAAACACAGGTGTTGATTTATAACTCTTTGCACTGTGGCCTGGTGTCTATTGTATCAGACATCCTTCCAAGGCTCTTGAAAGAACGCCTGACCCTGGAAAAACTCGTAATACAAGCTGAAGCCCTGGGCGACGCCACCCGGATAAGAAAATCAGAAGTATTGAAAGAGGATTACATTCGTCTGCTAAATCTAGTTGATGGCCTTAATGTCAAGGTGATTCTCAGTGGCCCTCATGTGCCCATTAATTGTGAAGATGAGATTTTTTCCAGAGTTCTGATGCTAAACAAATGGCTGAACATGCAAACAAAACAACTGTACCCTTTATAGACAACTTTAACATCTTTTGGGAGAGGAGACATCTGTTCAACAAAGATGGTTTCTCCCTAAATAGGTCAGGTGCAAAACGCCTAATTTCAAACCATGCACCATCAGTTTTGTCCCAAAACAAAGCTCAACCAGTGCCAAAACAAATGATAAGCCCAGTACAACCCGAACAAGCCAAGATAAAGGTAGCCAGAAAGATAAAACAGAAAGAGGCTACATCAGAATTGCAGTCCAAATACAGTATAAGAAACAGAATGAAAAACAACCCAAAAAAGGGCGAACTAAGAGTCTCTGGTGGACGTCCTGAAAGAGGAACACGGCGAGGCAAGATGTCTGGTGGACGTCCCGGAGGACGGCCCCGGCATGGAGGAGTCTCTGGTGGGCATCCTGGAGGATGGGCCCCGGTATGGAGGCGTCTCTGGTGGGTGTCCTGGAGGATGGCCTTGGCGTGGAGGCGTCTCTGGTGGGCGTCCCGGAGGACGGCCCCGGCTATGTAGCAAGACCCTAGGCAGCTGGCAAATGACGCAGAACCCTTAGCGGCCAGCAACGAAGCAGAACCCCCGCCTTGAGGGACACTGGAGGGAAGGCTGGAGGCGGGTCCACTGGGACAGCCTCCTCACCGGACAGTGGAGAAAAGATGGGCGGCGGGTCCTCCTGGACCGCTAACCTGCAGGACGCTGGAGAGCAGATGGGCGATAGGTCTTCCTGGACCGCCACCTCGCAGGATGCTGGAGCACTGATGGGAAGTGGGTCCACCTGGACCATCACCTCACAGGACACTGGAGAGCAGGTGGGCAGCGGGTCCCCCTGGACCACCACCTCGCAGGACGCTGGAGAGCAAGTGGCCGGCGGGTCCTCCTGGACCGCCACCTCGCAGGATACTGGAGAGCAGGTGGGCGGCCCGTCGCATTGGACCGCCACCTCACAGGACACCAAAGTATCAATGGGCGGCGAGTCCTCCTGGACCGCCACCTCGCGGAACACTGGAGAGCAAGTGGCCGGCGGGTCCCACTGGACCGCCACCTCACAGGACACAGGAGCATCAATGGGCGGCGGGTCTTCCTGGGCCACCACCTCGTAGGACGCTGGAGAGCAGACAGGTGGCAGGTCCTCCTGGACCACCACCACACTGGAGAGCAGACGGGAGGCGGATCCAACTGAACCCCCTCCTCCCAGGATGCCGGAGAACAGGCTAGAGGCAGATCCATCTGGTCCCCCTCCACATCGGACACTGGAACACCAATGGGAGGCTGGTCTGCCTTGACCCCCTCCACGCCAGATCCAGAGCACCAACTGGAGGACTAGCAGATTTCACACCCTCGAAGGCAGGGGCACCAGCGACCGTCGCACCCTCGCAGGCAGGGCACCAGCGACCATCGCACCCTCGCAGGCAGGGGCACCAGCGACCATCGCACCCTCGCAGGCAGGGGCACCAGCGAGCATCGCAGCCTCGCAGGCTGGACCCAAGGCTTCAGTCAGGTCCTCCACGATTGAAATTGGGACGTTTTCCTCTAAAAGGGCTGGCACAGAGATGTTTTCTTCAGGGGCAGAGGAGGGAACAGGAGCAGGTGAGAGGGGGAATAGGTCATCTCTCTCCCCATAGAAAAAAGCCCACAGGTCAGACTCTTTGACATAAGGAGCTTTGGCTGTTGGAGGAGTGGTCTTCTGAACTGGAATAGAAGCTGTGGTGCCTACAAACTGACTCACCGGTGAGTACACGGCAGTGACAGTCTGACTCTCCAGAGAACCCATGGTGACATCAGGCTGAGCCTTGGGAGGGGAGGGGGAGATGTTCTTGTGGCGCCGGCGCCGCCTGCGCTGGGAGGAACCAGACGGTGGAGAAGCTGCAGCTGGCAATGAGGGAGCGGCAGGTGCAGCGGGAGAGGCAGATATGCAGGTGAGTGGTGGTCTGGGTGGAGGTGGCTCTTGTACGAGCTGAGCGAACGCAGCTTTCTTGTGCCACACGAGTTGCTCATAGAGGCCAGTTATTTGGAGGCTCGATAGGAGTGTGGTTTTGTCTTTCCAAATTTCCTGCATTTTATCCACTACACTCACCCGTACCCAAGTGGGCTAAGTGTAGCAATGTAATCCAATGTCCTTCTAAGATCTTTAAAAAGGGATTCTGCTGCAGAACTCGAGTTGGTCTCTGCTGGGTCCATTTTCTGGCTGGTTTCTTCTGTCATGTTATGAAGGTTAGGTTGTTGGTTGGACCCAAATGCAGAGAGACCAAGGCAGGGAGCAGTTAAGAGTGAGTTTAATAACAAAAAATCCAAAAACTTACAAAAGGCACTGGAGAACTCAGGAGCAAAAACCAAAACATAAACCTGGGGTGGAACACGAGGACGTGATGAGGCAAGATGACAAGCACCAGTGGGCACAGGAGTGGCACAGGAAGCAGAGCCGAGAGAAGGAACAGTAGAAACCAGCAACAAGTGGAGAAATGAGAGGAGTTTAAATACTGTGACGAAAAGAGCTGGAAACAAAGGCAGAGGTAGGTTAATTAGACACAGGTGTGGAGAAGGAGCTGAGAGAGAAACTGAGGAGAGAGAGTAAGATGGTGGCAACAGGAGGTGAAAGGAACAAAAGCAGGCAGAATGTAACTAAATAATGATATACAAAAAACCAAGAACAGTGTAACCCATGACAATTTTCTCATAACATGAGCAAAGTTTTTAAGATTGGCCTACAATTGACTTCGTCTCCACATAGACATTCTGACAACCCCAGAGCTGTGACTATACCAGCATCTTCCAAAGGCCGCAGAGCCCTGGATCCTCCTCCTCTACATATCACGGAATATACCTGTGCTCAGGACCTTTAGATCACTTCTCTGTGATACACACCGGGCCCTAACAGCACGTTTATTAGACATGACAGTTTCCAGCATCAGCTTGGGCCTTTTGTCGGAGATTATGGAATATCTGTGATGATACGTGTCATAAATAAGAAAAACAAAAGGATAACAAACAGGTATAAAGATTTGTACTTAAAAGTCATAAACTGTCAGACCTGCCACAGAGACAACATCAACCACTAAGTCATATAAACTGGGTTTATTAATTAGATCTCTGTCAAGAAAATCCATTTTAATCAATAACTTTATTATTGACAATAATCTTGATGTTATGTTTTTAACAGAAACATAGTTACATGAATCTAATGAAGCAGCTATTCTGATGGAGTCGACTCCTCCAAACTACAATTTTCTTTGAGAGAGCAGAGAGCAAAGGAAAGTGACAACATTGTTTAATGATTAAGTAAAGTGTAAAAATGTGTTTTTGGGAAAATTCGACTCTTTTGAACATTTGGCTCTCCAGGTAAAGAGTCCGGTTCGAACTAGGTTTCTGAACGTTTACAGGCCTCCTAAGTCCACATCAAACTTTTTTAATGATCTTAGTGACCTCCTATCTGTGATATGCGTTAATTATGACTGTTTAGTTATTGTGGGAGACTTCAACTTTCACGTTGACAACCCTGAAGACAGAATGGCAGAATGCCCTGTCTGATCACTTTTCTGTTACCTTTGAAAGCATAATTTCCAGTGACTCATTTAGCCAAACGGAGATCGTAAGAAAACGCACCTTTAAGGACAATGCCACAGAAACATTTATTCAAGCTTACTAAGCTACTTCAACCTTGGGCTGCAAACTCAGTAGATGAGCTATTAGATAACTTTCATTCTAAAGTCTCAGACATCATTTCTGCATTAATCCAGTTAAAGTGAACGTTTCCTCTGGGAAGAAAAAAAAGTGCTTCAGCAGTCAGAAGTGAAAAAAGGGAGTGTTGAAAAGCTGAACGAAAGTGGAGAAAGACGAAACTTCAGATTCACTATGACTTCTATAAAGAGAGACTTTACAGATATAACTTACAACTGAAAAATGCAAGAGAATCTTTGTTCTCTGAGATCATCAAGAAAAACATTAATAATGCTTGTGTCTTATTTTCCAGGTTAACAAACCCTCCTGTGTCCGTGGCTTCTGAACTCCACTCCACCAGGGCCTGTAATGAATTTGCTAATTTATTTACTGAGAAAATCCTATAGATTAGAGGATCAGTTAGTACATCCATTTCAACTCCAGAACAAAAGACTGTGGAAGAACTACAGTGCTGGTACTATTGGACCTCAGTGCAGCATTCAATACTGTCGATCACTCCATCCTGTTAGATTGCCTGGAAAACTGGGTTGGCCTCTCTGGTACAGCTCTCAACTGGTTTAAATCCTACTTAAAGGACAGGGACTTTTTTGTGTCAGTAGGTAACTTTCCATCCCAGATGACAAAAATCACATGTGGGGTTCCCCAAGGGTCCATCCTGGGTCCCCTCCTGTTCAATATCTACATGCTCCCTCTTGCTCAGATCATAAAAAACAACATCAGCTACCATAACTACGCAGACGGCACACAGCTCTACATCACCATGTCACCAGGTGACTATGAACCAATTCACTGAGAAAATGCCTAGAAGAAATCAAAGCATGGATGTGCCAAAATTTTCTTCAATTGAATAAAAACAAAACTGAACTAATAATCTTTGGACAAATAGAGGAGAGATCAAAAGTTAGCACACAGCTTCAGCTGCTTCAGGTAGAAACCACTGATCAGGCCCCAAATCTGGGAGTAGTGATGAACTCAGACCTGAACCTCCAAAAGAATCTAAAGACAATTACAAGGTCGGCATTCTATCACCTGAAGAACATTTCCAGGATTAAAGGACTAATGTCTCAGCAGTAACTGGAAAAACTAATCCATGTGTTTATTTTTAGTTGAATCGATTACTGCAACAGTGTTTTCACAGGTCTGCCTAAAAAGTGGATCAGACATCTGCAGCTGATCCAAAACGCTGCTGCTCGTGTCCTCACTAACACTAAGAAAGTAGAGAACATAACCCCAGTTCTAAAGTCCTTACACTGGCTCCCTGTATCTCAGAGAATAGACTTTAAAATACTTCTGTTAGTCTATAAATCCCTGAATGGCTTAGCACCTAAATACATCACAGACTTGTTATCAATGTATCAACCCTCCAGAACACTAAGGTCTTCTGGCTCCAGCCTACTCTGCATACCTAGAACCAGAACCAAACACGGAGAGGCAGCATTTAGTTCCTATGCTCCACTTATCTGGAACAAACTTCCAGAAAACTGTAAAAGTGCAGAAAGCCTGAGTTCCTTTAAATCAAGATTAAAAACACATTTGTTTAGGATTACCTTTGACTGTTCTAGTTAAACTGTTTTTATTGAAACATCATTAGTTCAACTTTGTAGTCCAACTGTTTTTAATGTTTGCTTTTAGTTTCTATTTTTCCAAGTTCTATTTTGTTTCTAATTTTATTCCTACTTGCTTTTATTCTGTTTTTCTCCTGTATTTTAATCATGTAAAGCACTTTGCATTGTCTCTGTACTGAAATGTGCTATTCAAATGAATTTGCCTTGCCTTGCCTTCATGTTCTGCCCTCTACACGCCCAGATACAACCACAAATTGTCAACACAAAGCACCTCATGAATGTTAATGTGTATTAAAATGAGTCAGCTGATCGTTTTTTTTCATCACAGTGAAGAGGCAATCACGGAGAAAAACAAAGAAAATTTGTAAATATGTAATAGAGAGGCGTTTAAATTTGTAAATCAGAGGTAAAAACACAACTGTTGCCCACACTAAAAGAACTCCATAAAAATTCAACCTATTTGCTGTTCTAAACGTCGGATGAAAACCGTACTCCATGTTGAAATTCCTCTGAGGGCTGAGGCTGTGCGTTCAGATCAACATTCAGAGGAGAGATGAGACCAGCGGCCTCTCAGCACCTGGGAGGGAGGTATAGCCATTTTCCTCTATAAGTTATAGCAGAATGATCCCTGATATTGTTTCTCCTCCTAGTTCGCCCATTTACAAGGTCTTCCAGCAGTGCCAACGAATCCAACATACAGCATTGCATAAGAGTGTGTTTGACGATTTACGTTACAATTGAAGTGATTGTCGGACCTTGTCACAATAATTGTCACAATAATTTGTGGAACAGGTCACCCTAGTGATCAAGATTGAAGTTGGCTTATGGGCATTTTTTATGAATTTATTTGAAAGGTCCGTATGTATAATTATGGCTCACCAGCTCAAGCATGAATAACATCATGGTTTTGAATGCTTATCATAAAATTAATCCTTGGTTAAAGTCTGATATAGAGTGAAATTGAATGTCTGAGACGAATCATGATGCAGTTTTTCTGCAATTCATCACCATCTGCATCAACAGTTTATTCTGCCTCCAAAATGCATGTGATAAATCCCAACTTTTGTGTAGAAAGTAACAAACGCAAGTTTCAGGCCCCATTTTGTGTATAAACAAGCTTTATAAATGAGGCCCCAGATCTTTTTCTCTTTAGCCCATATAAGAGGCTGCCAACATTGTCTCCTGTATAGTTAAAGACAAAGATGGATGACTTTAAATTTCCTGCATCTAAATTCTGACAAGACCGAAGTTGTAATCTTTGGGCCAGAGTCCTCAAAAAATAAACTTCTTAACCAATCACTTAATCTGGGTGGCATTAACTTGGCCTCTGGTAATAAAGTAAAAAATCTTACTTTCCTTTTTTCACCTCAGGAATATTGCCAAAATTAGAAACATTCTGTCCAGGGGTGATGCTGAAAAACTAGTCCATGCATTTGTTACTTCAAGGCTGGACTATTGTAATTCTTTACTATCAGGAAGTCCACAAAATGCAGTTCAAAGCCTTCAGCTGATCCAAAACGCTGCAGCAAGAGTTCTGATGAAAATCAACAAGCGGGATCATATTTCTCCAATTTTAGCTTCCCTTCATTGGCTTCTTGTTAAATCAAGAATAGAATTTCTAATGTATAAAGCCCTTAATAATCAAGCTCCATCATATATCAGAGCTCTGATTACCCCGTATGTTCCTAACAGAGCGCTTCGCTCTCAGACTGCAGGTCTGCTGGTGGTTCCTAGAGTCTCTAAAAGTAGAATGGGAGGCAGATCCTTTAGCTATCAGGCTCCTCTCCTGTGGAACCAACTCCCAGTTTTGGTCCGTGAGGCTGACACCCTGTCTACTTTTAAGACTAATCTTAAAACTTTCCTTTTTGACAAAGCTTATAACTAGAGTGGCTCATGTTACTCTGAGCTACCTTTATAGTTTTACTGCTATAGGCTTAGGCTACTGAAGGATATCAGGATCTAACTGTTCTTCAATTATGCATTATGTGTTGTCATTTCTGCTTTAACTTTCTGTTCTCTCTCTTTTATCTTCATAGTAGGTACACCTGGTCTGGCGTTCCGTTAACTGTGACATCATCCAGAGAAGACGGCTCACCCGCTACTACCATCTAATGTAGAACAGATTACTGGATCAATATGTGCTTCTGTGCTTTTTTGTCTCTCTTGTTGTGTCTCTGCTCTGTCTTCTGTAACCCCCAGTCGGTCGAGGCAGATGACCGTTCATACTGATCCCGGTTCTGCCGGAGGTTTTCCTTCCCGTTAATGGGGAGTTTTTCTTCCCACTGTCGCTTCATGCTTGCTCAGTATGAGGGATTGCAGCAAAGCCATGTACAATGCAGACGACTCTCCCTGAGGCTCTACGCTTCCCCAGGAGTGAATGCTGCTTGTCGGGACTTTGATGCAATCAACTGGTTTCCTTATATAGGACATTTTTGACCAATCTGTATAATCTGACCCAATCTGTATAATATGATTGAACTTGATTTTGTAAAGTGCCTTGAGATGACATGTTTCATGATTTGTCCGTCCGTCCGTCTTCTTCCGCTTATCCGGGGTCGGGTCGCGGGGGTAGCAGCTTCAGTAGGGAGGCCCAGACGTCCCTCTCCCCAGCCACTTGGGCCAGCTCCTCAGGAGGAATCCCAAGGCGTTGCCAGGCCAGCCGGGAGACATAGTCCCTCCAGCGTGTCCTGGGTCTTCCCCTGGGTCTCCTCCCGGTGGGACGTGCCCGGAACACCTCACCAGGGAGGCGTCCAGGAGGCATCCTGACCAGATGCCCGAGCCACCTCAACTGGCTCCTCTCGACGTGGAGGACTACTCTGAGTCCTCCCCGGATGACTGAGCTCCTCACCCTATCTCTAAGGGAGAGCCCAGACACACTACGGAGAAAACTCATTTCAGCCGCTTGTATCCGGGATCTCGTTCTTTCGGTCACGACCCAAAGCTCGTGACCATAGACGAGGGTAGGAACGTAGATCGACTGGTAAATCGAGAGCTTCGCCTTTTGGCTGAGCTCTCTCTTCACCACAACGGATCGGTACAGCGCCCACTTCACAGCAGACGCTGCACCAATCCGCCTGTCGATCTCCCGCTCCATCTTCCCCTCATTCGTGAACAAGACCCCAAGATACTTGAACTCCTCCACTAGGGAGTGTTTCATGATTTGGCGCTATATAAATAAAATTGAATTGAATTGAATTGAATTGAAAGATGTGACTGCCATTGCTCATAGCCTGGATTCCTCTTTGTGTGGCAGCAATCCTGGGCCCAAAGTTACGAAGAGGCCCACGCTGCCCACCGCCAGACTGATGTCGAAAAAACAAAAAAGCAAAGTTAAAAAGTCGGTCTCTCAAGGCTGGTTCACGCGGCAGGATAATTAGCCCCAATTTTGCCCCTATCTTCTACCCCACTGGCCCAGATTATTTTAAGATGTGTTAAGAGTGATCTGATCCGCTCATTAGAACATCAGGACCGCTCTGACCTCAAATCAGGGATATTCAACATGTTGGGTAATTGTCTAAGCCTGGTGTTCCCCAAGGACAAACGAGCATGCAGCCTGTTGAATGTGATGCAGCCAAAGTGTGGGAAAAAATAAATAAAAATAAAATAAAATAAAAAAACACAGAATGGGAGGCAGATCCTTTAGCTATCAGGCTCCTCTCCTGTGGAACCAACTCCCAGTTTTGGTCCGTGAGGCAGACACCCTATCTATTTTTAAGACTAATGTTAAAACTTTCCTTTTTGACAAAGCTTATAGTTAGAGTGGCTCATACCCTGAGCTATCTCTATAGTTGTGCTGTGATAGGCCTAGGCTGCTGGAGGACATCAGGGTCTAATTTTCTCACTCTATTGATTTCTCCTGTTCTTCAGTCTACTGTTCTCCAGTTTTGCATTGTATTACATTGAAATGACTGTCGTCATTTCAGCTTTTAACTTTTTGCTCTCTCTCTTTTTCTTCATAGTAGGTACACCTGGTCTGGCGTTCTGTTAACTGTGACATCATCCAGAGAAGACGGCTCACCCGCTACTACCATCTAATGTAGAACAGATTACTAGATCAATGTGTGCTTCTGTGCTTGTTTGTCTGTCTTGTTGTGTCTCTGTTCTGTCTTCTGTAACCCCAGTCGGTCGAGGCAGATGACCGTTCATACTGAGCCCGGTTCTGCCGGAGGTTTTTCCTTCCCGTTAATGGGTGGTTTTTCTTCCCACTGTCGCTTCATGCTTGCTCAGTATGAGGGATTGCAGCAAAGCCATGTACAATGCAGATGACTCTTCCTGTGGCTCTACGGTTCCCCAGGAGTGAATGCTGCTTGTCGGGACTTTGATGCAATCAACTGGTTTCCTTATATAGGACATTTTTGACCAATCTGTATAATCTGACCCAATCTGTATAATATGATTGAACTTGACTTTGTAAAGTGCCTTGAGATGACATGTTTCATGATTTGGCGCTATATAAATAAAATTGAATTGAATTGAAGCTCTTCTCCTTATCATAGTGCTGCAAAGGTAGAGCCCAACGTTCAAGCTGTCTCCACTCCTTTAATGCCATTTCTTTTTATGTTTTTTCTCTGTTAAAATTAGTCCATAAACTGTCACAGTTATTCTTCTTTGTTGTCCATGTTTATTTACTTTATAGTTAGGCTGGGTTAGGGTAAGGGCGTCTTCTGTAATGTGACACTGGCGTTGTGCCTGGTGTCTGTCTTGCCTTTTCGGTAACATAGTTAATATCTGATGCTTTCAAAACTGATATTTCTTATTTGCTTTAATAATTCTGTATTGTTTTTTTAATGTTAAACTAAAATAAATCATTACATTTTATCACATGTACAGGAAGAAAAATTTGGTTTTTGTTGTATAAACCATAGATTAAAGAATATGTATAAAATGTATGTCTGACATTGACCAAACAGATCTAACAGGACTCTGCTGACAACGTAGTAGCCTCCAGATGTTCTAGACATAATTAAAAAGTGTCCATTTTGGAAGTTTCTATTTAATGTTATCTTTGAATCCATGCTGATTTTAACAATTTTAAAATAGTTTAAATTTAAGTTTAAATCAGCATGTTTCTGGTCAGCTTGTAGAGGGCCAAGTCTCCACTTACAGAGGCTGATCTATGACGTCATTCCATCAGTTAGTTGGTTTAGGTGAGAGGCTGAAGCTTCGAAAACCTTCCAGTCAGTGTAGTCCAGGCAGCTCTGTAGTTCCAGCATTGTCTCACCAGTCCAATTTTAAACAGTCCGAACCACAGGCTTAGAGGTTTTCAGCTTCTGCTTGTAGGTTGGTTTAAAGGTGGAGCAGACAATGGTCAAAGAGTCCGACCCTGAACAACAGACAGCACTGTATGGATCCTTTAAGATATTGTAACAATAGTCCAGTGGGTTTTCCCCTGGTTGGACAGTTAACATAGCAGTGCAACATCTGACCACCAGTCTTCATAAATAGACTGGTGTTCCCACCCCCTTTGTCTTTCCCTGCGATCTCTGCACAGCAGTCCACCTGAAACAGTTGGAAGTGCAACAGAGATGGAGGACTGGGACTTGCTAAAACAGTGTAGCAGATCAGTGAAAGTCTGAGTTCTTTGTGCAGAGGTCGAGCAATTCCTCCATTTTGTTTGCCAGGGAGCGGACGTTTGCCAGATGGATTGATGGAAGCGGAGTGGTTACTTCGCTCCTGCAGAGTCTGATTATTTTCCACCCTGTGTCCCTCACCTGTATCTTCAGGGGATTCCAGGATTTCAGAGAAGCTCTCTGGATCAATACAAATGACAAAAAAATGCCTTAAGCAGAGCACCAGATGTTTAGGAGTTTCTCCCTGGTATAGGTGGCTGCAGTGTGGTGCCAGGAATAAGCAGAAAAATCCAAAAACATAAGCAAGCAAAGTCCCGAGGCAGCCTTTGGTGGAGCCAAAGAGAAAATTAGGTCTTAAGAAAAGGTTTAAACATTTCTTGTGAAGAGGCTTTTCTGATTTCAAGAAGCAAAACATTCCATCATCACATCTAATACAGTTTGACGGCTAGAGTGATACCACGATCTATGCTCCTCTTCAGTGGCGTTTCTAGACCAAATTCGCCAGGGTGGGCCAGTATTTTTAAAGAGGGCACAGAACAAAAGAATAAAAAAAGGCAATATTTCATCATTGGGGCTGCACAGTGGCGCAGTGGGTAGCGCTGTTGCCTTGCGGCAAGAAGGTCCTGGGTTCAAGTACACCCCTGGGTCTTTCTGCATGGAGTTTGCATGTTCTCCCTGTGCATGCGTGGGTTCTCCCCGGGTACTCCGGCTTCCTCCCACAGTCCAAAAACATGACTGTTAGGTTAATTGGCCTCTCCAAATTCTCCTTAGGTGTGAATGGTTGTTTGTCCTGTTTGTCTCTCTGTGTTGCCCTGCGACAGACTGGCGACCTGTCCAGGGTGTACCCCGCCTCTCGCCCAGTGAACCCTGGAGATAGGCACCAGCAACCCCCGCGACCCCATGAGGGATAAGCGGTTTGGAAAATAGATGGATGGATGGATGGAATATATTAAGAGCAAATAGATACTTGTGGCTTTGGATCTGTAGGTTGGAGATACCAGAACTGTGATCCTATCTCAAAAGCTGAAGCTAAAAGTGCAACACCTTAATTTTTAAATCATTGTTAAAATAAAAGGCAAAAAATTAAACTGATCCAAGGGACCAATCAGTTGCGGTCTCTGTTGCAGTACATATCATCATCCATCCATTTTCTGACACGCTTATCACTATTGCAGTCTCGAGGGGTGCTGGTGCCTATCTCCAGCTGTCAATAGGTGGGAGGCGGGGTACACCCTGGACAGGTCGCCAGTCCATCGCAGGGCATCATATCATCATAAGACATTGATTTGCTATTAAGTCTTCTGTACAGAGGCAATAACAGGGGCGAGGATCAGTTCTAAAGGGGCCCTGACCCCTGTTGGCCTCTGACTAGAACTGCCCATGCTCCTTTCTGTCAGCTATCAGACTCAGTAATAACACCTTTCTGATTAAGCAAAGCTGAAAATTGTGCAGCAGTGGATGGATTGATGACAAGTCGCTGCTGTGCAAGAGTGGGAAGTTTAACACAGCTGCTGGAGAGAGATCTCAAATAACACATGCTTATGATCAGAATATGTCATCAAGTTTGAAATAAACAAGCCATATAATACATTCTTATGTAGGCCAAGAACCCGCTGGGTAACTCGAAAGACTCAATTAAATGTAAAAACCACAACTTCAACATTAAATCATAATCATTTGGTTTATGTATGACTTTTAAACATTTCATCAGAAAGAAAAATCAAAATTTTGGGCATTAAATTTGGGTTAATAATTTCACTATTTTCGCAGTAACAATAAAGACTATTAACCTTCAATAAGCAAAGATACCCTTTAAAACAAGAATGTTCAAACTTTTAAAAAGTCCAGCAGATTTAGAGTATTTATGTTTTTCCTTTCAGCAACAGTGCTCACATGAGGCCAGGAATCACTGCTTTGCTGATTATAACCATTTTAAACTCAGCCTTGGAGTAGAGTTCTTTTTTTACGGAAGGCAACATAATCCAAACAGTTTCCCAAGGTTCAGTTAATGACCACATCGGTTTCCTCCCCATAGCAGCAATGGTGCCAAACAAAACAGTGCAGAAGTAGTCCTTTCTATCAGCAAAACAACTTCATCCATGAGGTTTATTGGGGACAATCTCCACAGCTGATTGGATGCATGTCGCAGGAACTGAACTTTAAGCTTTCTGCTGTGAACTGTGCCTTCAAGAAAACTAATTAGTGCTGACTAATTAGTGCTTCATGCTAATGTAGCAGTAGAGGTATTCTCTTAATCAGTGACTTTGCCATTTTTCAATTTAATAAAAAAAAACTGCAATCTGGGCATGAAAGCTACTGAAGACTTAGTACTTAGGGAGGAGCTGCTTGATGGAGATAGAAGCTCCAGTTTCTCACATTAGCATAATAGATGAGTGACTCTGGATGATGCAAACTGATTCCAGAAAGATATATTTGGAATTGTTATTTTATGTGTGTGGATCTACTTGTATTTGCAGCTGAGTTGCATTTATTTATATTTTATTATTATTATTATTTATATTTTACCACCAAAGTGAGGAATTTGGTGTTAAAGTGAGGGCCATTTAACCTTGTCTGCAAGCTTAATTCTTGTGATATTTGTGCATTCACAAACATGAGAATCCATCTTGTCGCACTCCCGCCTCAACCGTTCGGGACTAAACAAAAACAGTTTTGGTCAATCTTGTCGCCATTTTATGATTTAAGGCGGGACATTCAGCTGTGACTAAAGTAAGAGTGTGTTTGTAAGATTATATATCAGTAAGTTTGTTTTATAAAATACAACTTTCAGTATAACTGTAAATGCTTGCAATATACCATAAATATTTTGTAAAGGCTTCTGTTAATAAAACAAATCTAAAAAAAAAAAAAAAAACCACCCCTCTTGATTTGTATCTTCACCCAGCAAGAAATGTAGTAGAGGTTTACTCTAATAAGCATCAGCAGGGGGCTCGGAGGAAGAGAGTGTAGGGAATTTCACCTGCTATACAGGTAGACCTAAAGGCTCTGGCTATGATAGAAAAGAATATGAATCCTCTCTGGGAGCTTCTAGATGGATTTGCATCAAGTTGTGAAAATGATATGGTGCTTGGTTGGGTGAAAACCAAAGCATTTATTCCTGGAGTAGCTAAAAACATTAAAAGGACATTTAGATCACCATATTACTTTTCATTCCTTCAGCCAGTCCAATTTTCTGCTGACCGAAAAAAAAGTTTTATGCAATAACCTGTGAAACTGTAACACAGAGGAAAGTGAGCTTCCCTCTTCCCTACCACATTTTCTGTCCTGATTCAACACATAAAGCTCTGGGTTGTTTAAAGGTGCAGTAATAATTTTATTCAAAATAAAATACAGATAGCATTTCAATTATACAGTATTAGTAACTGAAATATTGATACAGATAACAGGACAAAAGGAAAGTTCAGGATGATTTTCTGTTATATTTTGCACTCTGATTAAGAGGTTTTCTGTGGTTGGTTTCAACTTAGTTTGAGCCTCTTGTTTGACATTTGTTGAATCATTAAAAGCAGTTAGTTAGCAGTCAGTAGCAGCATTTCACATTTTTTAGCCATTATAGCCTGGGATCAGCAAATCCTTCATATCTATATTACAATTATTAGATGTATCAAATTTCATTAGACCTTGCTATAAAAACTCCGGACCCCTCTTTGCCCCCAGCCCCACCACACCAAACCACCACCACCTCCACGTGGTGCAGGGGGGATATTTCAGCGGTTCGGTTCACGGTATCCATGGCGCAGCTGCGTCAGCTCTTTACTCGCGTTTATAGTTGCACGGAATTTACAAGTGACTTTAGGAAAACACAACATTGCCAGACACCTTTAAACACAAACACTATAGCTATTAAGAGCAGCTTGGTAACAAATACATTAAGGACATGTTGACATTATGACACTCCACAGCTTCTGGAAGTAGTTATGCGCTTAACGGTGAGGTTGTTTGTAAATAATTTAGCGCACCAGTGAGTAAATATTACACTGGGGCTGTAAGCCTAAATTAGATGAAACTGAGATCTTTGAACTAGTTCTTGCAGTTAAACAGCTCTCATCAGGAAAATCCCCAGGACAGCATGGTCTCTCAGCATATCTTTACCAATTCTTTTAGGACCCTAGGGTTAGGCATTTGGGGCCCCTACCCGGTCTAGATGGGCCAGGTCCTTCAACGGAGGCAGCTCCTGAATTCGGACACACTCCACATGTTGTGCGCATGTGCAATGATTTCTACTGATTTGTCATACTGGGCATGATCCAGGGACTCCCTGTAAGAAAAATTGTTTTTCCTGTTTTTGAATGATTACACTCTTTAACCCGTTTTCAAATTCTGCTGTTGCCAGAGCAAACATTTTCCATTGACGTGTAAACAAGGCCTCAGTAACATGGAACCCAAAGAGAGCGGAACCAAAAAAACACTGGCGCCCTGTTTGACAGTTGCCTAGCAACATGGTTAAGGAGATTCATGTTGCTTATATGGGGACTGCACAGTGAAACGGTGGGTAGCACTGTTGCCTTGCAGCAAGAAGGTTCAGGGTTCAAATCCAACCCTGGGTCTTTCTGCATGGAGTTTGCATGTTCCCTTTGTGTGGGTTCTCTCCGGGCACTCCGGCTTCCTCCCACAGTCCAAAAACATGACTGTTAGGTTAATTGGCTTCTCCTTAGGTGTGAATGGTTGTTTGTCCTGTTTGTCCAGGGTGTACCCCGCCTCTCACCCAGTTAATGCTGGAGATAGGCACCAGCAACCAACCCCATGAGGGATTAAGCGGGTTGGAAAATGGATGGATGTTGCTTATATGCCAAATGACTAAAACAAAGCTTATTTGTTTATAAATACTATAATATCCCTTTTATGGGAAATTCAGTACAAAGCAATACAAACGGGGTGGACTTGCACCTACAGGTCTGCAGTCTACAAAACACGTCAAGATAACAGGCTCTGGTACTGCTATGAGTACTCAGTCCCGACGTACTCCAATCCATATACTATTAGGTCTCAAAGGAAACCTCATGCAGGCAAGGAAAACCCCCAATTTGGTCTTTGCAACAGAAAAACTTGCAGATGTTTCACAACTCCCAAAATCATGTCACTATGCCTTGCCCTAGGCCGCCACCACTACTTTATCTTCGCCAGATTTACGACCTTCAACAACATGTAAAATATCTGGAGGATGAATTTATAAACCACTTATTTCTTTCCAAACAAGCTGAAAGAAGACTGTGGGCAGAGAAAAAAATACAATGACTGTTTGACACAGCTCCACTTTTATGAAGAGATCCTTAAGGACTCAAAAGAATCTCCAAATTTGTCCAAAAACCCCGAAGAGCAAAAAAATTAAGAAAAGTGTGAATGTCAGGCCAAATAAGAGAAGATCCAATTGGAAAATTTGGAGGTAGAGGAATACTTAATGAAGCAGACATATAAGATGGATCATATGAGATGTATCACGCCCTCTTTGGCTAAATGCTGAACTCAACCACAAAGAGGAGTTGCTGAGACTCAGAACAAAGACAAGACAAGATGCGCACAGTTTCTGTACAGATTCAGATAGATCCACAAGAAGCCTCAAAGCAGGAAACAACCCGTTATCAAGCTGTTTCAACACAAACCGAGGTGGATATACAGGAATCTAGATGTGAAATAATCCCAGTCTATCAAACCATTTCAACACAAACTGAGACAGCTTTATTGCTAAATGTTGAAAAAGTAAAGGTATTCAAAACCCTACACAATGGGGATGAGCAAGGAGAGAAAAAGCCTTCCAAGAAATCTAAACATAAGAAGAAATGAAAGACATCTTTGGAAACTGCCACTGGACCTGAAACCCTCAAAAATCAACAGATTTCTGGGGAAAATACTGAACAGGACGACGTTTCAACACCAGAAATACTTAAGGATCAGTCGGTTTCCTTCCAAAATGAGATCTGTACAAATGAAGCGGTGATGTCTAACCCACAGGAGGCTACTGAAGAAATAAAGGTCTCTGAAACCCTACAAAATGGGGGTGAGCAAGAAGAGAAAATCTAAACGTAAGAAGAAACAAGACATCTTTGGAAACTGCCACTGGTGTAATGATCTTAGGAGGAAAAGAACCCGGTATTCAGCCAAACACTTGAGGTTATGCTCAACAGGATTTATTTAAGTGATGAAGAGGGTGAATCAGGCAAGTAGGCAAAAATAGGCAGGTATAAATAGGAAGAAACCAATTAAACAGAACCAGGTGGGAATGATCAAGGAGGGAAGAGACTAAAAAGCTGACAGGACAAGTGGACAGGAACAGAAGCTACACTAGGCTGATAGAAACCAAAACAACCCTGAAGAACAAACCTAAGACAGAAGATAAAGCTAAGACTAAAACTGATAACATGACAGGATAAACTAAAACAGCCACAGAACCTAAGGCAGGAGAGTGAAATAACTTAATCAAATAACATATACCAGAACAGAACCCAGAGGATTAACACTGGACCTGAAGCTATGAAAGATCAAGAGGCTTCTGGGAAAAATACTGAGCAGGAACACGTTTCAACACCAGAAATAGTCAAAGATCAGTTGGTTTCCTTCCAAAATGAGATCTATACAAATGAAATGGTGATATCTAAACCACAGGAGGTCATTGAAGTAGTAAAGGTCTCTGAAACACTACAAAATGGGGATGAGCAAGGAGAGAAAAAGCCTTCTAAGAAATCTAAATGTAAGAACAAACAAAAGACATTTTTGGAAACTGCCTCTGGACCTGAAACCCTCAAAGATCAAGAGTTTTCTATGGAAAATAGTGAACAGGAAGAAGTAGCTTCTGCAGAAAGGGAGAGTAGTCAAAAGGAAAAGCAGATCTCAAAAGAGCTGAAGGTCAGCAAAAGAGAAGGAGTGTCTAAAATCCAAAAGAAAGCCATTCAGAAAGAGAAGGAGACAAAGTCTAAAAAGTTTCGAGACGCTATAACATCTTCTCCACAGATGAAGATTAAAGAAGTGGAAGATGTCATCCCCACACCCCCTCAGGGAACAAAAAAATAAGCAGCAAAAGATTGGCCTGCGCAGGACAATAACCCTGAACAAGAAGATATCCTAGTAAAAAAGGTTTCACTGTGGAGGCGTTTCATACAGGCCATAACTCCATCATATCAGCACCAGTACAAAGACAGGAAGGAAAACTAGCCTCAGTAGACTTCAACTGTTTCTGACACTTTAGATTTGAAAGGTGGTGGGCAGGGTTGTGTTGTTAATTGGATAGTGAAAATATTAAAAAGCTAAGGCTGCACATTGGGAAATGTCTCTCTGTGCATGCTCTGGCTTCTCCCACATGGTCCAAAAACACGCATGTTAGATTAACTGGCAGCTCTGAATTTAGGATGAAAGCATGTTTTTGATTCTGAACATCCACTGTTCATTGTTGTAAAAAACAACAATGAACAGTGGATGGTTATTGAAAAAAACAATGATTTTAGTTTTTTACTAACGGGATAGTAAAAAACTGAAATCATTGTCAATAAATTGTAAAAGCAAGGGCATACACGGTAACAGAGTTCTACCCGTATATGCGTGGGTTCACTCCGGGTGCTCCGGCTTCCCCCACGTGGTCCAAAAACATGCATGCTCAGCCATCATAGGGCCCATATTTCTGATTCAATGGTGAAATAAAATATTCACTATTATTGTAGGGTTTTTTCAGCTAAAAAAAACGAAAGTAAATAGATCACTAGACATGAGGAAGGAGCACAAATGGTGCCTCTACAATTTCCAGGGTGTACCTCGCCTCCAAAGGGAGGCGAGGTACACCCTGGACAGGTCGCCAGTTTATCGCAGGGCAACACAGAGATAGACAGGACAAACAACCATTTTATATATATATATATATATATATATATATATATATATATATATATATATATATATGTATAACACCCAAAGCAAACATCAAAAAACCATGAGAAAAATGTATTAATAACAATCAGTTAGAGATTTCAGATTTAAAAGTGGTTTATACAAGGAAAAGATGCTGGGATTTCCAGCAAAATAGTATATGCATACGTATGCAATGCATATTATACGTTTCAGTTCATCCACAAAAAATTACAGGTCCAATTTGCAGCAAACAATTAGAGCTGCAGAGATGATCATTAGGACTGAGCTTCTATCCATTAAAGACCTGTATGGATCCAGGGCCAGTAAAAGGGCAGCTAACATAGCTGTTGACCCAAAACATCCTGCTCACAGGTTATTCAGCCTTTTACCTTTAGGTCAGCGCTACAGAGCGCTGATGGCTAAAACGAGCTAACAAATGGTGGGGGAGCAAGATTGTGGATTGTCTTGAATGTGTACAAAAAGATTTTGAAAATCTAACCAGGAGCCAGTTGAGCTGCTGTAGGAAAGAGGAAAGGGAGGGACAAAGGCGATTAATGTTTTTCTGATGAAAATAGGCAGAATGATTGATGTTACTCATGTGAAAGGTAAACGTAGAGCACTATCGAGGATACAGACTCTTAACCTGAGGTGAACAGCAGACCAATGAACCATCAAGTGAAAGGGAGAAATGGTCAGCTTTGGATAATTTAGATTTGGTTCCCACGAGGAGGATCACAGTTTTATCACTGTTAAGTTTAAGGAAGTTGGAAGTGAACCAAGGAAAGAATGAAACCAGTCAAGAAGTTTGTGAGTGGTTTGTGAGTGATGCCAATTTAGCATGGCAATAATCTAAGAAGAAGGATGGAGTGAGAAATTGTATCGAAGACGACACTCAGATCCAGAAAAAATGAGAATAGAAAGTAGGCTGGAGCCAGCTGCCATCAGAAGATCATTGGTGATTTTTATGAGGGTGTTTTCAGTACTTTAGTTACTGTAAAAGCCCCAAATGGGGATAATGGTGCAGAGTTCCATAGCGGGGCATGGCCAGCCATCGCATCTGCACCGCTATGGACCTCCAACAGGAGCAGCGGGAGAGAGCTGAGCAAGAGACCGGGCAGACAGAGTGCCCAACCCGCCCACTGGGCCAGGCCAGTTCTGGAGCAACAAGAGGATGACGAATGATCCTTTTAGGGGCTAAATTAAAGCAGCCTTTTTCAAGGCCACCCACAAACCTCTAAAGAGCATTCCTTACTTCATCCCAAGTCATCATTAATTTTTCTATCTTCTGTTTTGACTGAAAAAAGCTTTGTCTCAATACATTTTAATAACTGAGGTCCTTAAAATCATAACAGCCCTAGACACAATGTTTTTTAAAATATGAATATGTTACGTTTAGATTAACATTACCAGCAGGAAAAACGTCTGACATTTTCCTGTTTTTACTTTTTATTCTTTCATTTATTTACATAACATTCTCTAACACAGGACCTCGTTGCATTATATATATCTGTTACAAGAGTAAAATAAAATTTGTTGCCTCCCTGTCTACATGATTTAGAACAGGGATACCAAACTTTTTTAGCTGCACACCCCCTTCTGCGTCCCAACCGGGTTGATGCACCCCAATCTTCAAAGAAAAAATTGCAGTTGCAGCTACAACACTCGTCCTCGATTGCTTCTTTCACGCTGCTGTTGATCTGAGCGCATATGGACAATCCATGTGTATATTATACAAATATAAATAAGATTGCACAGAGACCTGATAATACAGACATTATAATATGGTTTAGCGAGTCATTAATTCCTGCCATTGTTACCTTTGGATGATCCCATACATTTGTTTGGGGTCGTCGGACTTTATCAAGTCCGACGACCCCAAAGCCCTCTGATCACCTCTAGCAAGCAATGTGATTTAAGTGTCTTGCCCAAGGACACCACGACTGAGACGATTGAACGAACAACCCAGCGGTTACAGGACAAACTCCCTAACTCTTGCGCCACCATCGCCAATAGACTTATGTTGATACCCAGTTTCTCGCAAACATTCTTGTTTATTTGTTGCAACCACGGGCGATTCATAAGTCAAGGGACTGAGTGCAATATTCAAAACATTATTAATGAAATACAAATTTACCACATACACAACCCTGTCCCTTAGTCTGTCACCATTCATTTTGGTGCCTCAAATTAGTACACACATTTCAACATTTGTTTTGTGATCTCTGCATTTTCTGACTTAATGGGGTGTGTAATAACCAGTCATCACACAGACGTACTAGTTTCCATTTGTGGGTGTTTTCATTTACCTGTTAAGTTCATGCCTATCAACTCAAAATGTTCTGAAACCTACAAGGAAAGAGAGAAAAAAAGTAACGATTAACAAGTTTGCTCATCATTGTGTCAAGGTTGCAATAACAGAGTGTAGTTTTTAATGTGCTAGTTTTTAAAGCTATAATTTTTGCCATTGAGAGTTTTTGAAGCAGAATACAAAGGCACCAAGCAGTACTTATTTAAAGCAGCCATTGAAAAGTTGTAGTATCTCCACTGCCCATTACAACCATAAAAGTTGACGTTATTGGACATGAAAGAAAACCAATGCCTGTATTGGGGTGTTTTCAAAGGCCTCTTCAATATGATGCTGGTCAGACTGGCATATAGTACATTCAGATGCATGCAGAGGTGGGAAGAATAGCCAAAAATTGTACTCAAGACAAGCTTTGGTCAAGGCAAGTAAAGTTTATTTGTATAGCACATTTCAGTAATAACACAATTCACAGAGCTGTCCATGTACAGAATATAAGAAAACACACTATAGTGTGTTTTGTAATGTCATGTTTGGCTTTATGTGTTTGGCCCACATGCAGAATTACACTCGGAGGCAGAGATCAGATTCAAAGTTTTAATGTCAGAGGTGGAGGGGATGACGCTCGAGGCTGACGAGGGCACGACGGATCGGGATCTGAAACAACTGAAAGGGAAAGGAAGATGGTCAGAAAGTGAAGGATCACAGAGGATCACAACGACCTGGGAGACGTAAGCTTACCACCCGGACGCGGCAACCGGACTGGGGCAGGGCAGTTAGGTAGTGATGTTACGTGATGTGCTGAGGCTTCGAGGCGTGTGTCGAGTAATGGAGGGGGCGTTTTCGTAAAGCGCGTATCGAGGCTTTCTTCATTTAGCGGAGGAGCCGAAAACGATGACGTCCGAAGCCTTGCTGCCCGGCTGTACCACGTGACTGCTTCAGGAAGTGGCTCAGAGTTTGCCACTGCCAGATGACCGGTTCATTCAGAACCAGTCATGACTGCACGCTGGATCATAAAACAGTTTTGCTAACCAGATGCAGTTTAAAACGCCACTTGGTCTGTTTATAAGTTTCGTTTTTATTAATTCTGCATTTTTTAACTACATGCACCGTATTTCTGTGCCTCCGCGCTTTCTCTCCCCCCCCCTCCTTTCCCTCGGAGCAGGTGCTTTTATCACCGTTCACCATTCAAAACGTGAATCACTACGTTTAATGTCCTCACATCGGTAGCAACGTGTGCCAGTTAAAGTCAATAGAGTTACTAGCTGTGTTTCATGCTCTCCATAGTGGCGCTTCGGTGGGCGTGCTGCCTCACGCTTTAATTCAGGTGCACATTTTTAAAGGTCATTTTAAAGAACTTGTAACATCAGGGGCTTCATCTCAGATCTGTCAGTACCCCTGTTCCCTTTATAGGAGCCCTTTACAGTATTTAGTTATGCATTTTCCCCACTGTTTATCCGTCGCACGCAACGCAACAACGGGGGTAAAATCCGCCCACCGCACCGCCGCATTGACGAGAGCAATAGAGATTTGTCTGGTCAGCGCGGCGACTGACTGAGAAACCTGTCGCTGTGAAATGTGATGAGAATGTTATAAACTGTAACAGTCTAGAAGTGCATTGAGCTGAATAGAGGGAGACATCAGCAGCTGGATTGTGCGTAAAAACGCAGCGTGAACCTCTGTGTGCTTCAGTGTTGCTGCTGAGGGGAAATTGTTGACCATAACACCTGCCCCCAAAATTAGCATAATCTCACTCTTAATTTTTTATCAAAGTTGAGAGGTCTGATTATTACACACCATGTCATATCACATGACACTACTATTTTGGGAATAATTACACACAGAGAATACATTCAAACAATATTTTATTATACACATGTGTATACATAATTTATGTAGACAAATTATTTCGTCCTACAATTTTTGTGAAGTCATTCCCAAGATCCATACTAGACAAAAAAATTAATGCATCACACGTGTTAAACTACAGTTGGCTGTGATTATACACCTGGCCAGTAGGTGGTTTCGTGTGCACATGAAGCTCTAAGAAATGAACCCTTTCTCGAACCAGTTGGCTCAAGTGGTTCAATGCCTCATGAGGCTTCATCTCTCCATCACTACAGTTAGGACTCAGCTTGTTGGTGACAGGTGATCCAGAGACCGGAGGGCGTAGGCAGAGGAAGGTCCGAGCAGAGCCGCCGATCCAGAGACCCGGGACAGCAGAGGAAACCAGACAGACTCGAGGTAGGTGGTGAACTCGGGAGGATGACTCGGTACGAGAGTAATGCTCGGGAGAATCTTTCAGACGAGACGCGAGCACACAGGAGGAGACCTGGGAGACACAAAGGGTAACAGTTAGCACGAAGGAGAATATCTCGAGGAGAGAATAATGGCCTGAAGTCATACATCGACTGATAACACTCTGGCGTTCATAAAGCGTGGCGAGATGCTGCTGAACCAATCCCTGGTGTGCGCGCCCCGCCCACTAGTCAACCAGAAACACCTGTGGAGAAAGCAGAGGCAAAGCCTGCGAGCAGCATGTCTCTGCTGACTGAGTCCTGACAAATAATAGAGGTAGATAAATAATTTGGACTACAAACTTAATCTCATTTTTCAATTAACTATAAATCAATACTGGACTTTCCCAAGTCCAGAAATTTCCTAACTATAAATTCACTTCTGGATTACTTAATGGGGTCCCAGAGCCCCTTTATAGTCAACTATAACATAGACATCCAATGTCCTATGGATCTAAATCACATGGACTCCCTGAGTGCTTCATAGTCCCAGACTACTAACAAGGCATCCCACATGCCCCTCTGTAGACAATGAAATGTAACTATTTAAATAGAACATTTAAAAGGAAACTCTAAACAAGTAGGTTTTTAACCTTGATTTAAAGCAATTTTACAGTCTTCCAGATAAGTAATGCATGAGAACTAAATGCTGCTTGTCCATCTTTGGTTCTGGTTCTGGGTATGCAGAGTAGACTAGAGCCAGAAGACCTCAATGGTCTGGAAGGTTGATGCACTGATAACAAGTCTGTAATCTATCTTGGTACTAAGCCATTTATTCATTTATACACTAAAATAAGCATTTTAACTGTGTTCTCTGAGACAAATGGAACCAGTGTAAGGACTTCAGAACTGGGTTGATGTGCTCTAATTTCTTAGTCTTAGTGGGGATGCAGGCATCAGCGTTCTGGATCAACTGCAGCTATCTGATCGACTTTTTGGACATGACATACACTTCTCAGAAAAATTAAAATAACACTTTGAAAACATATCAGATCTCAAATTGGTAAAAAAAAAAAAAAAAAAAAACATCCCAATGCTTCTCTATCGAATGGGTAATGTGTTAAAGGATGCCACATCATTTGGAAATGATCACCCCAGAAGGCTTAATATAAGCTCAGACAAAAAGAAAAGGAAACTGAAAAACTAATGCTGACTGTGTTCAAATGGAAAACTACTGAAAAACAGAGAAAAAATGTCTCTGGCCTCCACCTGCAGAACCATTCCTGTTTCTGGGGTTGTCTCATTGTTGTAGAATATCCAATGCTGATTAACAAGCCCCTGTACTGCAGAACTGAACAGTTTAGCTGACTTGATAGTCTATTATATTTAAATTAAAAAGTGTTCCTTTAACATTCCAAAAATGTTCAATGTACATGTTTTAGATACACCCTTGTTTTCTATCATCACCCACCGTTTTGTCTAAAACAAAACGAACATGTTTCAACGGTAACTTCTGTCTTTTTCGGTGGCATCAGCTGCTGCTGTTCATTGAGGCGGTCTCAGTAATGTTGACAGGCCGACACCGCTCCCTGTTGGCAGACTGTTGCTGAAGGCTCTCGCTCCAGGTGTGGGAAAGAATTCCAGCTTTTTGACTCCCCCCCTGCCCTCATAGTAACAAGTAGCAATTCCCTGACTGTCCTGTGTTCTGATTTAGTCATAGACGTCATGAAGACTTTAAAAGAAGTGGTCTCCTACAATGAGGACAACTGCATTTTTCAGTTTTTCCAATCATTCTTAATCTTTATACCAGCAGAAACACTAATATTTTAATGTAAACGGGGTATTAAAAGCCCATAAAGAGGAGCAAAATATTTTCAAAGGTGCAGTGTACTGGGTTGGAAATACGTATTTGCATAGAATTATATTTATATTTTGAGATCCAAGGAGAGCAGCCCACACCTAGGCATTTTGACATCTTAAAATGGGCTAAAAAGTGATTAATTTCAGGATCTAGCTTTCCTTTTTGTTCCTTCATATTTGCTTTGATTTTTATAAGATGCATGTTTAGTACTTTTAAAAGCTTAAGCTTGTATTTCTATCATGAAACAAACACACCAATCACAGTTTTAATTGTTGAAAAAAGTGTTTTTATATGGCAAATAAAGTATTCATGTTAATTCTGTTAACACGGGGCAGATTATTTACAATCAATTAAGACATCTCTGCATGTACAATTCATTTTCCAAAAAAAAAATCTCTTGGTGAACTTTAAACATAAATTTTCTGGCCCATGATAGTCAGGGGACCATTAGTTAACCAAAACACAGGCCACATCAAAAAGTTGCTTAATGCAGCCAGTCAGAAAAAAGGAGGTCTCATTATTGAAGAGCTTGTGCTCCTTCACCCTTCTGATGACCCGCTCCGCATGAATTCTGAGTCTTGCAATGGACTGGGTCTTCCTAACCTCTGCTCCTGACAGCTGCTGCTTTTTTTTTCAGGAAAGTAGGTATGTAAACCTAGCAGGGAACAAGATCCTCAACAAGGAAACCCTTGTCCACCATAAGAGCCAAGGTGGGCTTGAGAAGAGGTACAAGACCAGATTGCTTTAAAATCTTCCGGTCACCGATGCTGCCTTCATATAACAGGCTGATGCTGAACGCACCAATTACAGTGTAAAGACAATTAGCCCAGGTGGTGATGATTCTGCTCACAGTGGACTGGTGGATCATAAGTCTGTGAGCCAGGTCTTTTTAAACCAAACCCAACGCCAAATATGTCATGAAGAGGAAAAACTCACCAATGGGCTGGAGTGACTGCAAATAAATAATTAAATAAACAAAAGATTTAAGCTTCAACATGCTCAAAGAATAGAATCACTGCACTGTGTAACGGTTGCTTGTAGCTGAAACATGGATATAAACTTTTTTTGAATAACAAAGAGAAAAAGCTCACAGTTGAAACAGCAGTTCGGACAGTCTAAATTCTGATCACACGCACAATGTCGTGTGTGGCTGGTCCCAAAATGCAATCGGGCAGACATAACTTGCAAATCAGTTAATAGAACAATATATGCTATAGGAAAATAAAAACAGTCATAGAAATTACGTATTTTCCGGACCATAAAGGCATTTAAGCCGCACTGGGAATTAACGTGTCTATGTATGTCTATGTTCTCACATAAGGCGCACCAGATTATAAAAGGCATTAAATATTCTTACCACGTGTGTAATATCACCCCGCCCCGCTCCTCCACACACATACAACCTGAGAGGGAGAGCTATCTGTCTCTCTTGGGAGGACAGAGTAGTTGGACTACACTGCCTTTTTTCTAAGCCAAAATAAACTTTTATATTGAATTAACTTACTTGGTTTATTGTTGCTAGCGTGTAATTCATACTTACATGAATGCACTTCTAGTTTAGACATTACAGTCAGATAGTCTTGTAGACTGCTCAGGGATTCCATCAGGTAGTGACACAGTGTACCATAAAGCTCCGATTATCCACTGAGCGAAGCAGACTTGTTGCTAACAAAAGCAACAAGTCTACAGGCTATCCATCTATCCATCCATTTTCCAAACCGCTTAATCCCTCATGGAGTCACGGGGTTGCTGGTGCCTATCTCCAGCATTCACTGGGCGAGAGGCAGGGGTACACCCTGGACAGGTGGCCAGTCTGTCGCAATAATACAAGCTATATAATTCTAAAACAAACATATTAAATTAATTTAAAGTAAAGTTACCAACAACACATTTGAGTATTGATTAATACAAAATTTAAGTTACTATTGTCTGAATTATCAATTTATATTTTATTTTAGATTTTTGTTTTTGACATTTGTGAAAGTAATTGAAGAGAGGGCATGTTACTTCAAATCGTATTAATGACCTCATCACAGATATTCGATACAGTATTAATATTGAGACATTTTTTATTTAAATGTCAAGCAAATGTTATAATTTCACTGATTTACTGTGAAAAAAACAATGCCTCACAGATGACATGTTTTGTTATATGTGTTGGTGCAGATAGCAAGATTGGAGCCTTTCCGACTTTACCAGATATGTCCTTTGGGACATCATCATCTTCTTCTTCTTCTTCTTCTTTTGTTTTATGGCGGTTGGCAAACAACTTTTGGTGCATTACCGCCACCAACTGAAATGGAGTGTGGATTAGGATTGACCTAATCTTAATGACCTAATCTTAATATCCTACAACTATTAATACTAAATAAATAAATAAACTAAATCCTTTTTATCAAATTAGTCTTTTTAAGAAATCTCAATAATAAAGAATAACCCTCTGATTTGGTGTCCATGTCTAAAAGATATTTTATGTTTAATTTATTGTTTTGTAATCTTTTTATCAATGCATTCCTCTCAATATCATATTTACTGCAAAATAATATAACGTGCTCCACTGTTTCTTCTTCACACTTACCTTTAGCATGTTTCCCTATTTTAAATAATGTGCTATTTAACCCTGTGTGACCAAACCCTAATCTTGACATTATTGTTTCCTTCTTTTCTATTCCTTGTTTTCCTCATTAATCCTACTTTTTTTTTGAATATTATAAAACCATGTTCCAGTTCTTTCTTCTTCCCACTGTTTCTGCCACCTTGCTCTAATCCTTTTCTTAATTACTGATTTTATTTCATCTTTACTAAATGGAATTATTATATCAATTAAACTGTGTTTACTTGCTCTTTTTGCATACTTATCTGCCGTCTCATTCCCTTTTATTCCTATATGAGAAGGAACCCATATAAATTAAACTATTAATCCCATTGCTTGAATTCTGAATAATAATTGCTGAATTTCTATTAATAAATCCGGTCTGCTGTTGATTGGTCCGATTGTGTTTAAATGAATGTAATGTTGAACTAGAATCTGAGCAAACTAAACTTCTTAATGGTCTAATTTCTTCAATCCATTCTAATGCCAACATGATAACAAACATTTCTCCTGTGTAAACTGAAATTCCATCACTGATTCTTTTACCTGACTTAAAATTAAATTCTGGAACTACAAACGAAACACCATTCCTATTAATTGAATCTTTTGAAGCATCCGTATAATTTTTTACATATCCATAATATTCTTTATCTATATATTGCTCAACCATATTTGAATCTGACCTATCCTCTTTGTTTTTCCGCTTATACAACAAAGTTCATTCGGTATCAATTTCAGGTAACATTGATGGGTGAAGTAATGATCTCATAACTGTTTTACTGCCATTTATTTGAGATAATTCAAGATCTTTTATATTAGAATCTGCTATCCATCCAAAATAATTTAATTTCTTCTTCCCTTTTTCCCAACTTGGTTTTAAAGTTTCACAATGATTCCTTAACTGAAACCAGTAAGTTGAAAGTAATTGTAATCTCCTCAATTGTAGTGGCATTTGTCCCGTTTCTACTTGTAATGCTGATGTTGGTGTTGTTCTTATGGCCCCTGTGCATAATCTCAGTGCTTGATACTGAACAATATCCAATTTTTTAAGTAATGAAACTAATGATGAACCAAACGCAATACATCCATAATCAAAAACAGACCTAATCAAACCTGTATAAATTGATTTCAATTATTTCCTCTCAGCTCCTCATTCATTCCCAACCAAACATCTCATAACATTTATAACTCTTTTGCATTTATCAATCTATCTTCTCAATATGAACTTTCTAAGTGAGCCTTTCATCCAACCATATATCCAAAAAATTTTATTGTTTTACCCTTTCCAAATCATACTTATAAATTTGTAACTTTATTTCTTCAGAAACTTTTTTCCTTGTAAATAACAAAACCCTTGTTTTATCTACAGAAATCTTGAATCCCCATCTAAAGGACCAATCTTCTATTTTATCAATGGCTTCTTGAACTTTTTTAATGATGAAACTTACATTTTTACCCCTCTTCCAAATAGCTCCATCATCAGCAAATAAACGTCCATTTTATTTTCCACATCTCCAAACATATCATTAATCATAATAGAAAAAAATAATGGACTAACTATGCTTCCTTGGGGGATACCATTTTCAACATAAATATTTTCTGATAATTGATTTCCTATTCTTACTTTTATACATCGATTATGGAGAAAATCCTTTATCCAGTTAAACATTGAACCACCGATTCCCATCTTCCTTAATTTTATAAAAAATCCTTCTTTCCACATCATGTCGTAAGCTTTTTCAACGTCAAAGAATACAGCTACCACATTCTCTTTATTTACTTGTGCCTTTCTAATTTCATGTTGCAATAACAAAATAGGATCCATTGTATTTCTACCTTTCCTGAAACCACTTTGGAATTTAGATAAATACCCTATCTTTTCAACAAAATAAGTCATTTGTTCATTTATCATTCTTTCCCTTACTTTACATAAATGCGATGTTAATGCAATTGGTCTATAACTCCCTGGATTTGATCTTTCTTTACCTGGTTTTAAAATAACAATAATTGCCTCCTTCCAAGCTTTGGGTAAATGACCCTCTTCCCAAATCTTATTGTAGAAATCCAATAAAATCCCTTTAGATGAATTACTTAACTGATATATCATAATGTATGAAATTTGATCTTTACCTGGAGATTAATTTTTTGATTTCCCTAAAGCATTCTTAAGTTCTACAAAAGAAAAGGGAAGATTTAATAAATCATTACTATTTAATTTTTTTATTAACAATTGACTGTTTTCATTAATTGTACCTTCTCTTTCCTTTATTTCTTTTTCAGTTAGATTATTTGAGCTATGAATTTTAGCAAACTTCTCCACTAACATATTTGCTTTCTCCTCCTCTGTCACAGCACATATATCCCCATCCTTCAGAACTGGATATCCATAATCTCTCTTAATTCCATTCATTCTTTTTGTCATTCCCCAGACATTTAAAATTTTTGTTTCTCTACCAACCGACTCACAAAACGATTGCCAGTAAACCCTTTTTTGCATATTTAACAGTTCTTTTGACTAGAGCTTGCAACCTTTTATATTCAATAAAATACTGAGAATTTTGATTTTTCTTTAACATTCGAAACGCTTTATTTCGAGATTTAATTGCAAAGTCACAATCTTTTGTCCACCATGGTACTATTTTCTTCGTCCCGCTTCCTTTTTTTCTTTTGATAGATTGTCGAGCTGCAACTAATATAGCTTCACAAACAGAAATATTTATATTATCTACATCCAAATTAATATCAACATTGCATTTCTTAATCACTAATTCTCTTATATTTTTCCCAATCAGCATTTGCAAAAACCCATCTTTCTTTACCTTCAATATAATTTTGTCCTGTCTCACAACCCACTTTTATTAGTATTGGATAATGATCACTACCTATGGTTGAATCTTTTAAAACTTTACAATTACTGATTCCTGCAATATCTTTAGATACTAATGAAAAATCTATTGCTGATTCTGAGCCACTCCTAATATTAATTCTGGTACCACTTCCATCATTACTACAAACCAAGTTCTTTATATCCATTACTTCTTCTATCACCTCTCCATCAGAATCATTAATACTGTCCCAAAGTGTACTGTGAGCATTAAAGTCTCCACAACAAATGACCTTTCCATTTATATTTTCTATCAGTTCACCCATTTCCTCTAAACAAAGTTTTTTTTACAAGGGTTATAAAAATTTAATATTTTAATATTTCCATTTTTAATCCAAACTTCTATAGCTATCCACTCTATTTTTTTCCCTTTTCACAGAAATCTATATTGAACTCCCTTTTTTATAAAGATTTCACATCCACCCCCACTTCCCTGCTCCCTGTCCCTTCGTACACTATCATATCCCTTTATCACAAAATCTAATTCTGTTTTAAGCCATGTTTCTTGCACACAAATGATATCAGGTTTATTTTTCAAATAATTTATGTAACCTTTAAACTCTTGACCATTACTTATTAAACTCCTAGCATTCCACTGAAGGAGAATCATATCATAGCTCGAATCATAGCTCGAACAGAGCTACTATTGTAAAAGGACACAGCTCATTTCAGAGCTGCTGCGGAGCCTGGTGCATGTGTGTGCACATGTGGAAGAGGTGACATAACTCAGTCTGAAGTTAGCAGTAAAACCTGTGGGCTGATCCAGAATGAACCTGCAATAGGACTGCAGATGAAAATTAGCCTGTATGGTTAAATCTGGCATATTTACATGTTAAACCTTGTTGTGAGCATGTTAATATACTACGAATATTTAGCTATGCTTTACGGGAGTAATTATTTTTTGCCGACTTTTTATTTCTACTTACGTTTTGATGCCATTATTTCTATATTCTACTCACATTTTGAAGAAAAAAAAAAATCCCTGTGACGTGTAGTAGCAAATGTGAATACTTTTGACAGTATCTATCAATCCTCAGGAGAACCACAGGCTGCTCACCTCCATGTCACGCCACATTGATGCAGTAATGTGCAAAAAGGAGCCCTAACCGCATAGGCTACTGTGCATAGAAATTAACTTACGTTTCAGAAAAATTACATTTTTGTTCAAAGTGTCATTTTTTAAATGATCTTATGCAATATTCTAAGTTCTGTGTACCTACTCCTTTACTGGGTATAAACAGTTAAAACCATAGACATATATAAAGAGTAGACCCTGCATCGACCGCTCTCGCCTATTGGCGCTGACGAGATTTAGGGGCGCCATCTTGGGGCGGTCGACAACTCCGCTCAGTGTAATGTGTTAACCAGGTGCAGAATCAATTTTAGTCAATTATACTCGCTGATTATTGAACTAATTTTCACATTGTTTTTTTCTGAAAACTTTAAAGCTATAGCTATTATAACAAATGGTTCAGTGCATTTAAATGTTCTTAGTGTGGTTAAAAGTAATTGAATATTCTGACAGAATTTATGTATGCTGCAAAACACACACGCACACACACACTATATTAAATATAGTGTATATATATATCTATATCTATATCTATATATCTATATATATCTATATATATATATATATATATATATATATATATATATATATATATATATATATATATATATATATATATATGTATGTATATATTGTTATGGCCCAAGGCCTCTGAGTCCCTGTGTAGAGCTTGGAAGTGGAGGCAGCTGGCCAGACTGATGGCAGCAAACTTCCTCACCTTCCTCAGCCCAAGCACCCCTCCAGCCCAAGCCCCAGATGATCAACCCCATCTGGGAGCAGCTCAGATCAGACCAGCTCGGAGGAGCTCAGCTCATTCTTTCTCTCTCTTTCCCTCTCCTCTCCAACCAGTTATGATTTTTATTAAATAAATCCCATTTTAAGTTATCCCATGCGGGGCTTCCCTTTGATTTGTTATGGTCCAAGAGCCAGGCCATATCTATCTATCTATCTATCTATCTATCTATCTATCTATCTATCTATCTATCTATCTATCTATCTATCTATCTATCTATCTATCTATCTATCTATCTAATCTATTTATCTATCTAGATAGATATGTATTGCAGCTGCTCTGTGAAGGCATCAGAGCTTTGTTCTTTGTTAGACGTTAGCGAAGTATGTATGTATATATATATATATATATATATATATATATATTTTTTTTTTTTTTTTTTTTTTTTTTTTTCACCAATGTCTATAGGTCTGATGCCCCCACGGACTTGATGCAATTTTGGAGAGACTAAGTCACAAAAACTTGGACATGTAGACCTGTATCTCGGTATCTAATATTATAAAAATCACATTCTAATATAAACAATATCTTTTAATCTTACTTGTGAAAAGTTATCCCTCGAGACCTGACGTCAATAGTCCGTCGATTTAAACAAAAATACGCCGCACAGTGCTGAGGTATCATTAGTGTGTTCATCTTGAATCAGCAGGTGAGGGTAGCAGGTCGACCGCCCCAAGATGGCGGCCGTAATTCCTGCGCCGCGACAGTCAATGCGGGGTCCACTCTTATATTATGTCTATGGTTAAAACAATGCTTTTGTTGTGATTGGTTATATGTGGAATCTGTGACTTATATTGCCTAAGTTTAGTTTCCTTTTTTACGTCGCCTTTTATTCTCTTGTGCGCATGCGCGTCGATAAAGCTTCCTGCCAGTTCGAAATAAAACGAGGGAGAGCGAAATTGTTTCCGGCAGCCGTAAGTAGCGTTTTTCCTATTTTCCCCGGCTTCCAATTCTTCCATGTAATGACTTACAGACGGACACTGCTCCTGTTTATTGCGTCGACATGAAGTTATGTTCACTATCTCGCATTTTCTGGGGAGTTTGACGCTTCTGTCCTTATCTGAGATCCTGTGTAGGACCAAACTTGGTTTGAAAATCGTTCTGTTTTGGTTTGCAGTGGATACTGACAAACCAGCAAATAATGATAAGCGCTACTTCACTGGTTTCTATAATCTTGACACACCATCATTGCTTACGGCCTGCATTAAACGACTAACTGGGATTCGTTTAAGATGCAAAATACTTATTTAATAGCTCATGTTTACCTTTTTAGTCTGTTTCAACTATAGGAGGCCAGGTTTTAGCTGCTGTTATTCTCAAAACATTTACTTTGTGACGTGTTACAATCTGTATACAATTGCTGAATCTAACAGGATCGGTTATTTATTGTGCAATGTTCAGTAGCCGCAACGTTTGCTGCTAAGACAACATTAGAGAACAAGCAGCATCCTGAAGAACAAGGACCACAGCAGAGAGGTCAGGCAGAACGTTATGGAGAAGCTTAAAGCAGGGTCAGGTTCTAAAACAAGGTTCCAGGTTCATAAATGGAAGTTGGTGAACGTTCCTTTCACAACAGAACAGAGAACCTTCCCTTGCAGCTCTCCACAGTGGCGCTAACTGCTAAAAACGAACCCGCGTTCTTTCCAAACTTTATTCGTCTTATCTGACAGACACAGGTAGACTACAGCTTGACATCAACCCAAATAAATAGAAACACCTATATTGTCCCACAATGGAGAAATTCTGGCGTCAGAGTGCCAGGGTGTATTCTGCCTTCCTATTGGAGTAAAGTTGAAAGATTTACGTAGGAGGTGAAGTCAATCAAGAACCCATAGAAGTTTGGGAGGAACCCAGAGAACCTTAACCTGATAACAGCCAGATGCATGTATGGAGCTAGGCGGAGCGATACATGCAGCTGGCTGTTGTCAGGTTAAGAGAACCTTGCTTTATGCATGAGAAATTTAGATCAGACTTATGATAAAAGTTTAAGTTTTTTTCTTGTATAATTAACTTTCTTAGGCCTGATTTTTGATGGTGTGTTAAAATGGTCCTTTATTGTATTTAAAATACAGTATTAAAAGTGGTTCATTTATGCGTTCTTCTGATTTCTTATAAAAAAAAAAAAAAAAAAAAAAACAGCGTCCTGAAAAACCTTCCTTCTGGTGATATCACAGTTGAACTTTATATTTAAGTGGAACGCAATTGGTTTTCAGGAGGTTTCCAGAGCTACAAAAGGTGATTTTTTTTTTTTTTTTTTTTTTTTTTGCAAACAACTCTGCAACAAAGATATACGTCTTTCAACCTAGTTCTTTTTACAGAAGCTTCTGTCGTAATATTACTGTTGTTCCATAACATTTCTTTATGTGGTGGAATATTGAATAAGACACAGTTTTCATGAGAGTAAAGCCTGTTGATATTTAGAAACAATGTAGCTGTAGCTTCTAAAAATGTTACCCCCCTATCATTTTAGATATTTTGTGTAGAATGAAATTCCACAATGATTCTAGCAGCTCCAGACGTTATTAATCCATGTGACTTAAAGGTAAAATTTAAATAATAATAAATAAATAATAAGGAGTTGTAATCACTCCTTGTTCTTTGTAAACTAGGTATTTGCTTTGTTAGGTGCTGGTGTTTGTAGATTTCTTTCCATGGTAACTTAAAAACATAAATGGAGAGAGCAGAATAAACACATGTTGATAGACCTTCACCTTTTAACAACAACACTCCACCAAAAATAGAAACTTCTCCCTGTAGTCACATATTAAAAATGAATGCAGGTTTTTAAATTTTCTATTGTAAGTTTAATTATTGTCTTAAGGTGCGTTCACACCCAGCCCGGATGCGGTAGCTTAAGCGACAGATTTACATGATAAATCTGCAGGCGCAACACAGAAGCGATGTGACGTGATGCAAGGTTAAGCGAGGCCACAGACATTATTCTAGCGACGCAAAAGTCGTGATTTTGCTGATTTAAAGTGAAGCCACACAGGCTCTCCTCGGGCTCCAAGAAACTTTGGAGCGGAGCTAGACGAAGTAACCGTGGATGTAGTTGGCTTTGCTTTTCATGGACTCACGGAAGCGATCTGGAACTGAACGGACACGTACAGGAGCGGAGGGTGTGGAATTACAGGATCAGTCTTCTGGAAATTCCCGAGTAGCTTCGGGTTTATGTGATTTGTCATTTTCATCGGCAGGTTGGGACGTCTGGATTTCTCTATAGCAAAAATGGTTACACTGTGAATATACAGATTGTGTGAATTATTTCAAAATAAACGTTCAGTGATGATTGCAAATAGAAAACAAGAAATGAGGCAGGTCTGGGGTAGACCTCTTGAAACGGGAAACCTCCCAGACACTATAGACTGGAAAATAATTAAGCTGCTCCTGTCATGATAAAGCATGGTAATAACCATCATAAATTATTCTACAAAACCTAAAATTGTAGAGTTTGTATGATACATAAATGTTGGGATAAAAAGAATGCCCTTCAAGAAATTTCAGCAACACATTTAAAAAGGTCTGGCTTCTTCTAAAGAGTAACATAATTTTGCAATAAATTGTCAAAATAATGACCAGGATATGTAGACAGCACTATAGGACAACCATGTTTACAGTTTATTACAAGTTGATTTGGGGCTGAGTTATCCTTTAACATCTAAAATACAATTAATAAAGTGCATCAATCGTTCTGGGGTCATTAGGAGACAGTCATTTTAGAGGTGTGCCATCAGCATAGCCATGAGAATGATTGCCATGTCTCTTGATGACACCACCTAACAGCAGCTTAAATATTAGAGTGGGACCTAAAACGGAGCCTAGGGGAACACCATAATTTAGGTCATAACATTCTGAAAAGTTTCCTATAGTGACATAATTTCCTATTGGTGAGAAATCAGTCGACCAACATTTGAACCGTTTCAGTGTTTGGTCAACTGTTGCAATAAGGTTGAGTGATACCAATACTGAAGGTTTGTTCTGATCAATATTACATCTGAGGTCGTTTAAATCTTTAGTATTTCTTCTCTGCTACATCCTCCCGAAAAATGTTTTACAGTAGCTGGTGATGGGAGTAAAGGAGTGTTATAAAGTGATATTCGATTTCATTGTCAATAGAGTGTCACGAATCGGGGACAGAGGACCCAGTATTCAGGCCGGACAAGCAGATGAGTGAAAAAACAGGTTTATTGGAGGCAATCTTGACAATGTAGGGGCAGGCAGGCTCAATGGTCAGTATGGCAGTCCAAAAATCGGTACATGAAAAGCAGTCCAAAACAGGCAGGAGTACAGACAGGGATAAGGCAAGCTCGGATAATCCTAAGGCAGATTCGGGTCGGTAAAACGGGTAAGCAGTCAGACAGGGCAGGAAAAAACGGGATCAGGAATCAGGTTGTCAAAACAGGCACTTGGTTTAAATCAACAGGCAAAGGGAAATGCTGGACTAAACTCACCAACGGCTTGAAAGACAATGATCTGGCCTCGTGCAGGAGACAGAGGCAGGTATAAATAGGGGAGTGAGCAGGTGAATTGAGTAGAAACTAATTACAGGAAAACAGGTGGAACTAATCAGAGGCAGGGAAGTGACTGGGAGTAAACTGAAGCTGATACGATGGTGACTGCTGACAGGGGAGTGACAAACTGATTGGGTGAAAACAGGGAGGTGAGATGGCAGGTGAACTGAACTAAAAGATTGCAGAACCCTGACTGATAATATAAAATAAAGAACAAAAGCAAACCACAACAAAACTCAAACTATAGACAAAAAATTAAGACAAAACCTAAACCTAAGGCAGAATCAATAAAATAGAAAGAAGTACAAAATAAACCAATAACAAAACCCCAAATCATGACAGAGAGACATGTTTTGACAAAACAAATAAAAATATTTTTTGTGTATTGATATCTGTTTTTCTTCAATAATTGACAAACAAATTTAATATACTGTATGACATAGAATCGTTATTCTTTCTAGAATCTTTATTCTTTGTGGAAAAATAAAAGAGGTCCTTCACCAACTTGTCATCCTGTTATCATCCTGAACTTAGATATACACCAGGACAGTAAGCAGCACTTTGCCACCTTTGCTATGTGTTTCATCAGAAACTGCCTTTGAAAGGTAAAAACCGATTGCACCCTCTGTGCTTTTGAAGCGGTGGCCACTCACTGTGGGGTAGATCACACGACGTGGGACACCAGCGGTCTCCTGCTGGACAGCTGGATGAGTAAGGTTAGACAGTTTCCTTTGATGTGACCGTGGCATTCTCTGGGTTCTCATCCTCCCATGGGTGCATGCTAACACCTTAAGCCCAGAAATATTCATACTCCCAGGTAGATTTAGGTTTAAAATTACCTTTTGACCAACATCATTATTCTGACTAAAAGTAATAGTAACTTTATGGAGGATCCCAGCTAGAGTCCTGACTTGTATCTGATAGAGAATGAGAGGAGAGAGCTGAAGAATAGAGGCCTTCCAACATCAAAACTCTTTCAAATTACAGTGGAAACATGACAAAAGTGGCTCATCAGAAGGGTTTGATTGCTGTAATGGTAATAAAGTAACATTAATTAATGAACAAATTGTTGAGAAGCATATAAATGTCAACCTTTGTAAAGGTGCATAGCCACGTTATTTGACTTTTTATTCATACGTCAGTAGCTCGCTCTGGTTGCATACAAAGTTTTTATGAAAGATTATCACATCCTGCTGCCGTATTAGTTATTACTTTGAAGTTTTATGGCAATTTGTTAGTAAATAAAGCCTTTTGTGTTTATTTCAATAACAGAGGATGTACAACACTGCGCGTGTGCAGCAAGGGTTAAAACAAGGAAGCAGCTAACGGCTATTAGCATCTCTCAGCATGGTGTGATGGAATAGTACAAGATCCAGTGGGAAAAAAATGGCAAAAAAAATATATGAGTCCAAGAGGAGTTGGTCTTCACTGACACGGACACTAAACCTACCGATTGATCAGATGTGGCCGCAGAGTTGACTGAAGTGAGTAAATGTTCTGATACGAGCCTCTTAAAGTTGTTGTAGATCGTTGGTCTTTGATCATGCCGTGCAGCCCCTTTATTGCGAGGCATTGCAGAGGGTCAGACTCGGTCTAGCATTATTTAATACTGTTTTATTAATTAAGCAAACCGGCATTATGATAGTTCTGCGATACTGCCGGTAGATGGCGCCACACATGTTTATATCTGCTCATGGCGTTGGCTGCTGAGGCTATTTGTATCCACAAAAAGGAACATCAAAACATTATCAGGATAGAGGCTTGGTGTAGGTTACTTTATTTTATCATGGTCAAACGGTTTGTGGTCTTTTTTATCAGCATATTACGTGGCTATATACCTTTTTAAAAGGCAAAAAAATTACTACTTTCAAAACTAATCATAATTTTACATTGATGTATTATCTTTTAAGATATACCTGTCTTATTCCCTGTTTGAAATAAAGTTTTTGGTTAAATTTTGGTGTATGGATAATTTGGGGATTTATTGTAAGCACATACTGACACTAACCTGGCCAGCCAGATTGATAATGTGTAGCACTCTATAACCCCGTTTACACTACCCTTTTTAACCGAGCTGAGACCAGTCCAAGCTCGGTAACCGAGATAACTCTCGTGTGTAAATGGTCAGCAGACTGAACTGAACCGAGCTAGACATAACCGGACCGCGCTAAATGCACACCAGTTCCAGGTGTTGGAGCGGAAGCGGTACATGATGGAGTCTCGTGTGTTTGCGAATGTACAAATACCGCAAGAATTCAGCTCGCACTGACACTGCTGGTTTGGGAACTCGGTAAGAATTTATTAAAACTGAATATTTGAGGGATTTGGAAACAAAAAAGCCTCTGAAAAAGATGCCTGGAACAGGCATTCCAAGTCAGATACTAATCAACGACCCAGGACAGTAACGGGTGCATCATTGACTTGCATCTGGCTAGAATGCGCCAAAGGCTCTTGGATAGGTGTCAAAGCATTTTCAGAAAGAACTGAACGAAAGTCCGGCCGCCTCCATTTTAAGCCTGTTTGCTGTTGCGATGAGCCCGGATAACTGAGAATATATACAGGTCTCTCTCTTCTTAATGTTATTTTTTGAGTGATTCACAACTTTGCAGGCTTTTTATGCTGAAGCGTTTGTAAAATAAGTGCAGTATTAAATTATCAATAAGTTTGAAAAAAAAAAAACATCCTGTTTGTTTGTGTATGTGCGGCTTTCTTCAAAAGCTCGAATTAATCTACTATCATGCAGTTTTCACTGTAGCGTCGCTACAGATGGAGCAGAACTTAAGCCTAAAGGATTGGAGGATTTTTATCTTCATTTACAATAAAAATGTAATGAGATTTAAAGTAACTATTAACTCTACCAGAATCTGATTCTGAATCAGATACATATAGGGATATTGATGCGAGAAAGAAAGGAAAGGACTTCAAAGACAGAGTTGTGTAGCTTTGTTAAAGTTTGTTGTTAGTCCACTAGTATTGACCATTCTTATGGCCATACAGTTCTGTTTAATACACTGTATTCTTCCACTCACCATTGAGCCATAATCAGTTGCCATTGGTGGTCTGTTTTCATTAGCATATCATTAGTGAGCCCTTCTGAAAGATTATGTCTCTCTGCCTCCTGGGAGGTTTCCTCAGATTTAACAGTTGAACTCCACCATTGCGAGCTCCTAGACATGTTTGAACCTAGGGGCCATAGGATTAGACTGATGATTTGTGGTGCTGAACAGATAAAATGTATCTTCATCGCACACATTGAGGCCCCTTAAGTTATCCTACAACACTGGAATCAAACGGATGAGGTGCTGCCCAGGCCAGTGGTGCTTATGTGGCTCATCCTTCTGCTGCTTTCATTGTTACAGTATTTGAAAACATATGGTGTATGCATTTATTAATGTGTTTATAAACTCATGGACACAGCTTCTCATGTCATTTTTTTTATTAATCTTCACGTTTGGAAAGGAAGATTTTTACCTTTGCCCTCCCATAAAACTTCTTACGTCTTTGACCTTCTTGTATTTCGCTGTAGGCCAATGATGAATCGGATCTGATGCTGATGTTAGATCCATCTTTTCTTTCATTTCTGTTTGGGTTCTAGTATTTATTGTATAGCAGCTTGCATTAGTCCGGTTTGTTCTGTTATTGCTTTTTTAACTGAGTATCACTTATCACCCAGAGCAGATGAATGCTGAGACTTTGTTGTGCTCAGAGGAGCGGAGAGGCTACAGGCGGCTCAGGTGGCCTGCCTGACATGTGGGCAGATTAGTGCTGGAGATCAACCGACTGTGTCCTGCCAGCTGGTGGCTTCTTGTTGAATTCCTTTCATTTGTTTGTCTTCTGTCTTTATTATCAGGATACTTTTAAGGAAAAGTATACTCATATACTCACATTTCCTCCAAGTGTTCTTCCTTCATTATTTCCATTCTTCTTTGCTGCCTGCCTGCATACATGTGTTTTAAAATTACCATAATGGACTGAGAATTGAGTCTGGAAAAGGGGGAATTATTTACATGTAAAATGTGTAGGAACACTGCTGGAGCATACCACCAGTTCATCAGTGTTCTGTCCATTGCTGTACATTACTGGATAGCACATCCCCTGTTAGCCACTATGCCTAGTGATGAGCTCACACAGGCACCATTGCTATGCATTGAGTGTTGTCAACATAACCAAGCTGCTCTTAGGCGGAACAAACAGTCGTTACTCGCTTAATTAAAATATGCTAAAAATTAAAGGTAAGAAATTGTCAATGGTATGGTACATAGAAATATTCACTTTCCCTAAAAATAAATCCATAAGCAGTGTGGGAACTGTGCAATTATCGTGTTGACAGGTATACCTACTGTGCTATAAAGATTGCCATGCTGTCCGTTTTTTAACAACTCAAGCTGCATTATTGTACCACAGATTGTTGGTTTCTGGCTTTGAAGCTGACATTTCTTAACTGATATTGTCTAAAAATTTTAATTTCTCTCTGGGATAAATATAGTGTTTTTGAATTGAATTGGTAATTCCTAGGCGGACTGACCATCTGGACATTTCATGATGGATCACGGTGCTACTCACAGCCTGTCTCTCACTTCCAATGACCTAAGCTGTCGCTGAGGAGCAAAACCAAAGGCTTGGTTTGGGTCCTGCTTTATATTTTCTTAAATAAAAATCCATGCAGTCTTTGCGGCTCAGTCCAGTCGGTTTGCCTCACTGATGCTCCCAGACCGAAGACACACACCCCTCACCACCTGCACAACAACACAGAGAGACACAGAGGCAGCAGAAGGGGAAAGGTGTCAGGAACGGGGCCAGATGGACCCAGTTTTCAGGCCGGACAAGCAGATGACTTATTAAAAAGAGTTTATTTTAACAAAAAGGTGCGGGCAGGACAAAAACAGAGCTAGTGGTCAAATAACAGTGCAAGTCGGTACACAGGCGGGCAGTAAAAATGGGCAGGGATCAGGCAGACTTTAGAAGCTCCAATAAACAGAACCAGGTCAGGTAAAACAGGCAGGCAGTCAGATAAGGCAGAAAAAAACAGGATCAGGGCTCAGGCTGGCTCAGATGTCAAAACAGGCAAGTGGTTCAAATCAACAGGCAAAGTGAAATGCTGGACTAAACTCACCAAAGGCTTGATAGACAGAACAGGTTAGCTGACGGACAGAATCAAGGTGCTGGGAGGCTCTTACCAACGGTGGAGACTAGGACACGAAATGGCAACAAATGATGAACCGACAGGGAGCAGAGAACTAATAATCAAATAACAAACATAAACCATAACAAAACCCAAATCATGACAAAGGAGGAGCAGAGAGGGAGAGAATAAGAAATAAAAAAGCCCTGATCAGTCATAAATTTATTTTTTTTCATAATGGAGGAAGTAAAAACTAGTGTTGTTAAGTCAGAACGCTATAGCTTAAAACATATTTGTTAGGTGCTAAGACGCTCAGAAATTTACAGAGCCTGATTTTCAGTTTTCAAAATAAGTTGGTGTTCCCCCCTTACAAGCTTGGGGTGGATGATAATTCAATAACAATATATATTTATCGACTGATTTGTGGTTAAATAGAAAAAATAGGGGTCAATAAAAGGTTCAATAGAAGAACAGTTTTCCTTCCTTTTACATTCAAGCCTGTCATGTAGATTTATACTAGTTATTACACCTTCCCAACCAATCACAAACGCAGACCCAGGAAAGCTCCTTCACCAAGCTTCAAAGAGTTCAGAGAGCAAATGTTCTTTTCTTCAGACTTATAGTTTTGGTAAAATGTTGGTTGAATAAAGGTTTGCGTTCTTTATTTAAAAATAGGTCCTTAAGTAACAGTATAAAATGGCCAGGGCTGCACTTAAAATCTATGTTTAGCATGTTTTGATAATTATCAACATTGATATGTATGGTTTCCATTTTATTTAATATGCTTTCTTTCTGTATTGTCCAGCCCTACCTATGAGTCTGAAAAGAGATCTTACACTGTCCTACTCATACCTTAGATTAATATGCAGCTTTAGTTTCTTGTCACTTTCTCCCTTTCTGGTTGTCATGTTAGGTGGCTCTCCCGTCTCCTCTCTTCCCTGTTTGTTCCCCTTTATTCACTTCTTTCCCTTAATAACACAGGAGTCAAAGGAAGAAATTAATTTATTAATTTCGGACAATCCTTTCTCATAAAGGTAACCACCATAGCTTGATGTCTCTGTGTTAAAAGCGGGACACTCCATATCTTTCATGAATTTAACCAGATGATTTGGACAAAAACTTTGCTGCAATAAAGGAGGCAGTTTTTAGGAGCCCCATCATTTCCTCTTCACATTGCACCTGTGCATTGTCAATAGCATTAGCCATCGCATTTTTTGCTGAATCTGCCTCTTGTTTTCTTTTCACTGCTGCTGTATGAGAAACAAAGTCTGAGTGGCGGCAAAAAGTGTTTTATAACACCGGGTAGTAAAACGCACAGCACCATACATTTTTACAAATAGAGCAGTTTATTTCACCGTTATTGAGTTCCAGTCATGGATATATTTTGAGCCAACTAGCCTGAAACTTGTCTTTGGACTGCTTCGTAACGTTACTGGTGCTACCTGTCAAAGGATCCCCGTCATTCCCGACATCACTGGCTTCAGCGCCGCCAGCAGTTCTTTACTGTGTTTTTTTGGGAGCGGGTTCCCCCTCAGCTGATTTCATTTTAATCAGCTGTCCATGTTTGGTTTACCTTACGGTTAATAGCTTGCAGGTTTGTTAGCAAAAGAGATAATCCGACAGCAGAGAGCGCTCATATAACTAGAGAGAGAAGTAGAGCACAGTGCGTAGCGAAATCTGTTTTATCTTATTTAAAGATAACTCATTTGTGAATCAATACAAACTGACCCATTGACATCTGCCCAAATTCTCACAGGGTGTGTCGCTGAGTGGGGAAAATCTGTTAGAAACGCAGACGGGTTGGTGGTGACCTTGGAGCTGGAATCTAGAGCTATGCTTCCTGCGTATTATCACCCAGCCGGCCTGGTTACCCGTACTGCTGGGAGACCGCTACATCAAGCTAATCTCTGTGGCTCCGCGCTAGCTAAGGGCCGGCTATCTGCTGGTTTTCTCAACAGCGCAGAGCTGAGTATGTTTAGGAATAACTAAACATCAGACACAGAGAGCAGGAGAGAGGGGGCGACTTAGACAGAGTCGGAGAAGCTGTTGGGAGGATAGGGGAGGAAGCCGTAGTAAGGCTAACCCTAAACTAGCGACCTCTTACCACGCCGAGAAAAGCAATCCGTGTGAAACACGAGGTGTTCCCAAACGTGAAGTGCAGCAACAGAGAATGCGTTTTAAATGTGCTTATGTGTTAGAAACAGAGAAATGCCACATCAAAGGTATTCAAGATAAAACCGAGAGTCTGGAACACCAACCCACAATCCACAATGCAGCAACAGAAAACAGGAAGTGATGCAATACACCTTACCGCAATCTCAGAAGCTCCACAGCGCGTCCCTCCACAACAATCAGTTTTTAAAACAGGGATGAGTCCCCGCTTCCGTACAAGGCAAGGCAAGGCAAGTTTATTTGTATAGCACATTTCAGTACAGAGACAATGCAAAGTGCTTGAGTGATCTCTGATTGGTCAGAGTGTTGTGCCTGTGTTGCATTCACTGAAGTAGGGAAGTCTAGAAAATGTCTATCTTTGATATCATAAGGTAGCTCACTTAATGGAAATAAATTTTTCTCGGTTGAAAAAAGATTCGGGGCTTGATGAGAAGCCAGGAATGGCCACGCCAGGTGACACCACTGGGTCTGACCCTCCCCAGCAAAGTCTCAAACTACTCCACGCTGAGCCAAAAGTAGACCTGGAAACGGAGATCTTTCACAAGCCTCAACTACTGAACGGCTCCCTGGAGCTGAGGGTTTCATGCACCCACAGCTTCGTCCTCCTCGCTGTTTTGCTCCTATTGCTAGCGCTTAGCATGGGACAAATGCTGCTGACAACAAAACAGATGACCCACCACCCAGCCAGCATTGCGCAGCGCTGTGCTTTCAAACCTCGTCCTGTTTGAAAAGCCCAGACTGAGCGGTCTGGGGCACCAGAAGAAGAGTTGGTACTGACGTTGCTTTCCTCTGCCACTTGGAATTGCACCTTTATGTTACACTTTTTGCGGGGGCGGGTTTGAAAATGAAAAATCTATTTCTTTTTAGTTTTCTATTTTGTTATCTCACATGATTAGCAGTCTTGAAGACGAAAACGAAAACACCGTTTGGATGATTCCAAAAAACTAAGAATCTTCACCAGTAGTTTGGAAGATTTATTTTCAATTTTATTTTTGAGTCAAAAATGCAGCCAGGACTTTGAAATGAAAAGCCGTTCTGCTAATGCATATTCATTTTTTTAATTTGACTTTTAAAAATTAATTTTGGTCACTTTTTTCTGGGACATCTTTTGAAAATTAAATGTTCAATTTTATTTTATTAATAATTCTAATCAGAAAATAAAAATGCAGTTTGGGTTATTTTTAATTTTATTTATGAGGCAAAAATGAAGCTGCATTTTGAAAATGAAAAGGCATTTTTATATATATGCATTTTAATTAGAATATTGGGACACACACGCTTCCGTACCTGAAAGCAGGCTGATGTAACATTTTGGTCTTCATATTCTCTCTGTTTAACCATGTAGAACTTATGCTATAAGTTATGTAGAAGTCAGGTGATAACTCAAGTGTAGGGGAACATGTAAACCACAGAGCACTTTGAACTCACGAATGACTCACTGGTCCTTTTTAATTTAAGACTGTAGATTCTCCCCTCTGGCCTAATTCTGGAAGATTTGTCTTAGTCCATTTTTTATATTCCTGTCTGAGTTTTCCGCCTGATTGAGTTGGTGACTTTACACCTGAGTGATCAGCTCCTCTGCCTTGCGGGCTGTTCTTGCTCCGCTGTCCTCGGCTGTTGAGGCTCCACCAAGGACCTGGCAGTCAAATCTGCTCGACTTCTAACTAATGAACTCTGACAGGAAGCAATGTGCTACCTGCTGGGTACATGACCAACAGTTTTCTGTCTTTTTTCCCCTGTGAAATGCCTCCCAGACTTGAACCCACCCGCCGGCCCGTCGACATGGATCTGATGTTTCCTGACAGAGGTTTATCCTGGTAATGAGCTGGTCTAGGTTGGAGGAAAGCTCTGCTGGAATAAACCTCAGATCACAGCTTGGATCAGTGCTTGTCAGCAGCTTGGTGTTGTTTACTCTGAGACATACAACAGGCTGAGGCCTCTAACCTCAGACCTTCACTGTTGTTTTAAGTAGGAGAGTGGAAGCAGACTGCTCCAGATGTTTCATTGCTACTTGAATGGATTGTCACTCAAGCTGTATGTAGCGGGGAGGCAGGGGGCTTACCCAGCAGAATTACTTTCTTGGGACAGATATTACAGCACAGGGGTGCATGGTCAATTTGCAGGGTTCTCTCAGGGGCTCAGAAATACTAGCCATCATGGTAGGGTGACCATTTCCATAACACCACAAACGAGCACATATGGCACATCAATAAATTACTACGGTACACATAGGACTCTTGTATACTCTCATTTATAATACAATTTTGAGTTGTTTAAAGAGGTTTGTGTAGCTGAATAGGAAAAAAAATATTAATGAAAAGTGAAAAATTGTTGGTTCACAGTATTTGTATTTATTCAATACATTGCGCCGTTCAAAAAGTGACCACTGAGATTAATCTCTTTAAGTGCCACAAAGCATAACATGTGTGGACCTAAATGTGGAAAAACAATTAACAGGTATCAGAATGCATAATGCATAATGAAAATGCTTTTAAAAGCCCAAATGATCTGTTATTGTTGATGTTTGTAAAAAAACAACAACGTTCACCCTCAGTAGCAGCTACATCTCTTTACCTGCTGCACGGTTATTACTTTTATGTCTATCCGTACCCGCATGCCGTTCAATTGCAGCTTTACCGTGACTGCTTACGTCAACATTGGAACGATAGTGTGCAGAAGCCATGGAATGAGTCTTGACTACTTTTTGTTATAAATTCATGCTCTTTTGTCCATTCAGAATTAAGCAAGGTTTTTTACGTTTTGGCATGATGCTAACTTTCTGTCAATGTCGTATGACGTAGCAGCACATGGACCCCTGTTTATTTTTTTTTTTGTAACCAGCAAATAATTTGTTAGACCAAATATGTTACTGCGTTGGATGCATTGTTTATAGTTTATGGTTGGATATTGTGCTGCAGCCCAGCAAAGATGAAAAAAAAATCCTCTCTTCAACTCAAGTGCCTCAAAAAGGAGGACAAATACGCGTCCGGCTTGATGATAGACCGGACGGCGGACAGGTAATTGAAAATCCGGACTGTACGACCCAAAGCCGGACGCCTTGTCATTCTACGTTATGGCTAATTGTCAAAACGTTTAACTAGCTTCATCCCAGCCTGATTACAGAGATTGTTAAAAAAATAAAAAAAACTGTTACATGGTTTCAACTGAACTCTAATCTACAAGTAATTTATCATAATTTTTGACAAAGAAGTTTAAGAATAAATTTTCCAGACTTAAGCAAGCAGCAGCTTAGTGCTGGTTGTACCTATACTGGGAAAATTATTAGCCAGATCCCTGTTTTCACTCACCAGAGTTTCCAGGTTACTGCAGGGTTCTCGGCGGCACGTTTGTCAAAAGTTGTCAAAATTACGCTGAAATCAGAACGTTACGCTCGTAACGGTCAGTATGACACGGATGTTTGTGAGTAACATGTAAAGAACCTGCATCAGCGCAGCCATAAACCTTCTGGATAACATAACTTAAGCTAACACTAGCTTGACAAACAGCCCCCTCCCAGCTTGCACTAACTGATATAGCTTTGTTTTCGGACTATAAGGCGCACTTAAAATCCTTAAATCTTCTAAAAAATTAAATCCTTTATATATGATTACCGTTGTGCTTACTAACTGATTTTATGAGGTGAAATGAGCTCAAAAATCAGTTTAAAATATGTAAGTACAACTTTTGTAGGTAATGAAGCCGTTCCGCTCAATGGATATTGGGAGCAGTGTTTTATATGTGACACTGAGCTTGATACACTGAGCAGCTCCAAGCAGGCGGCATCACAGTCTCTCTCTGTCCTCACTGACAGGTGTGTGTTGGGAGCCTGCTGGAACAGAAAAGGATATAGGTGCTTAAACAAACAGGAGATGAACAAGAGTTACAGTGTTTTTTTTCCTATTATGGCGTTCAAAAGATAAAAAAAATTAAAAAGATGAAGATGTAAAAGTTTGTATCAACTAGTTGTCCTTCAAGAGGGGGTGGGGGGGGGGGGCTCAGACTTAGTATGCACTTCACTCCGCGAGGTTTACGAAATGTGTAAATGCCAAAATATTTTTTTCATACATGGTATTACTTATGAATTATTGTATGCACTTGTATAATGTGCACTTTGCTTGCAACTGAGGCAGGAGCTTAATTTCCTTGAAAGAGAACTGTTTAGCACAGCTTCTTGCATGTGCTGACACTGTAACTCCAGGGTATTTCATTTGGCAATATGATTCAGCTTTAGTTTGTCAAATACAGAGACAACAAATTAATTAGCATTAAAGTATGGTTTATGGGTTGGGTTTCTGCAATATTATCAGTACGTACAAATGCGCAAAAGCTAATTTTCAGGATCTCAGCCCCAAATGGTGATCTGCATTGCATACTCTACTTTCAGCAGTTATTGCAACCGTAAACTGCATAAAATACGAGGAAAATTGGTCCCTCTTCCTTTATTTTGTTGGCTCCTATGTCAACCTAGAGTAGAAAAGTCCCAGCCAATATGGCGGCAACACAGAATGCGCTCCAGCACGTAATGAGACGTCTAGTATTTTTTTTCTATAGGTAGGAGTGTGTAAACATGGACAGGCGGAGGGATATTTCAGCTAGTACAGTGTCTGTAGCGCGGTAGTGCAAGCGGGTCTCTAACGTGTTTAATCATCACTTATTTTAGAGCCCAAATAAGCGACTTCATAGAAACAAGCCCAAAAACTGCAACCTGCGACTCACAAAATTTACAACCGACTTTAGAAAAGAAAAAGCCCAAAGTCGCTTATAATAAGCGGACTTGGCCACTCACCCTCCACACCTGTCCAACGCGTGCTCACCCTCACGGGGACACATTCTTCTACTGATGACAAGTGAGGAGGCAACTCTGTGCCTTCAAAAGTTTTTGCTGTGGTATTAAAAATGGTATTGCGTTTGAAATGTTAGTATTGTGACCCTAATGTGTATGAATTGGTATTTCTACATATTAAGTAACATATTTGACCTCAAGGAAGTCAATACCGCGTGGATAATACTAAACTTGTCATTTACTGCCGTTTGTTCTTGATTAAAAAAAACAAAATTACCTTTTGTGGTTTGCCATTTAGGTCACTGTAGCATCATGGCTGTGTATGTACTCTCAGAGGGGGCGGGGCCAGGCTCCCAGGTACCTTCACACCTGACCAGGATTCCCATCGCTGGCCTCAGCCCAAGCACTGACTTCACCAACAAAACAGTCAAGGTTTGTTTACCTTAACTGGAACTGCAGAAGCTTCGGAGCATTGCTTGGAGGGACTTTACAGCATTTGTTTCAGACATTTGTCTTCTTGGCTGCATCCATTGGGGCCTAATTTTTGGACTAAGAGTGTAGCCATCGAAAACATCCTCCACAGATACAGAGTTTGATCGGCTTTTTAAAGTGTAAAAACATTTTCTGCCTCCACATGCAATGCTGTGAAGAGTGTTATAACACTTTAAAATCTAACTGAGAGTTCAGTTTATTGTCCCTTTCATGCCCAATGCTTTAAAATGTCCAACGGAAGAGATCCCATAGAGATGATGTCAGTTTAATATGGTGAGTTGGAAAATTGAATCCAAAGCTTGCATAAAGAAAACTCTTTTTGATTCACTGCCTTTTTAGAGATGGCAATAGGAAAAGAGTGGGAGAGGTGGAGGCATTAGAGTAGATTATGATTTACACCTACAGCACTGCTAAAGGTATTGATTTTTTCCCCCTCTGTGCCCATTTTTTACACTCTTGATTTAATCTCATTTCCACAAAGGACTTAAAATCCCTGCATGGTTTACTGATGTGGTTTATACCAGCTGCCAAATTCCAACTGGAATTGTTCTGAGAAAACATGTTTCAGTGTTTATTAAGGTTTTACTTTTTTTCAGGGTAAGGTGATTCATAAAGGGCCACTGGTGACGGTTGAAGCAGGTGACTTCATCCTGAAATCTGTCATTCATGGTAATCTTTTCTGTAGTATTTCTCCTATTCACCAACATTTTTCTTTCTGGACAGGAATAAGTAGTTGGTGGAAACTGTGGTCCTCAAAGAAGAGTAGCCAATGGTTATTGGGGAGATTTTAATTTGGTTCTAGCCTATCCACCACACATCCAATCCAAATCAGTCTCTGGTCTGTGAATTAGTTTGTGATTAAGTCTTAGAAAGTGCTACATGCCTGATAGTAATCCCCCTCTTACTGATGTGCACTGTTGATCAGCAGGCTTAAAACCTGTCCCTATAAGTCTGACAAATTTCATAGTTTGGTGATTCAAGATTATGTTGTTGGAACATTGTTAATATTCCGGCCATGAAACAAACAAAGTCATGAAACTAAAGCATGGCACAAACTGGGATTTCAGAAATCACATGAGACTTGAGCATTACTTGCTGTACAATCGAAGATGCCAGACTTTTTATATATCATGAAAACTCAGATCTTTAACACCGTTGGTTTATTACCATCACCAGGTGGTTTTAATAAACCTTGTTATAAAGATGTTTAACTCCTGTATTTCATCTATTGTTGAGGATCAGAGATCAGCTGGTCAAGTTTATGAAGCATTCACACACATCTCTGGTTGTTTAAAACTGCATTAATAAACTAATGGTGGTATTCTGGCTTCTTTTTAAATATTAGGTGTGGTTAAATTGCCTTTTATGTACTATGATCCTTCATAAAAACAGAATCACGCAGTGAAGGACCAAACAATAAATGAAAGAAGTTTCTAATAATGTAATGACTTGGCCTCCACCATTCTCTGGTGTGAGAAAAACAAAGAGGTTCTTTTACAAAACCACTTAATTAGCTCTAGTGCCAGTCCTGGTAAACAACCAAAACCTCTTTGGTGGATAAGCCCTAATAGAGTAAGAACAAAAGTTGATGCAAAAGGCTCTTGTTTAGCAAGATATGGGTTATTGTTCCTTCAGTTGAATAAAGTCACTTATATTGGGGGGGAAAATTGCATAATTGCAACAATTTTGCCCAACATGGCAAAGGCAACCAGCCCCACCATACGGTTTTGCCTAAGCTGTCATGCCAGGACACGTGAAACAAAAAACAGATCATTCTGACCCAGAATGAATGAGCAGCAACTTCTTAGAGTTAAAGTTCCTATTAAATCTCTAAAGACTCTAAAAATCAGGAGAGGGGGTAACCACTGTGAAAGCACTCTTAAATGGGAAATTTGGGACAATAGGCAGCAGTTGGACAGCAGCATATTCACAGGAATGTTCACACTGCTTCATATTTGATGTAGGTTGTCTGTGGTTTTGGAAGCTAAATCTGCAGTTGGTGCGCAGGTCATATTGAAGGAAATCAGAGGACTGGTATTACCTTACCATTAGAGATTTTCTTAGGATTCTTTCACAATAAAAGCTTTTTTATAACCATCTAGTTTGAACCAGTCAACACTCACATTTGGCAAGTTACAAGTGACATGTCTGTAAAAAGCTCATTCTACCTGACTATATGGCTCCACTAATTAGCCAGCTAAAATGGGCTTGTTATACATGTTTTATTTCTTATTTTACCCGGAAGCTGATGTGTTCTAATAATAAAACATACTTGCTGCTTTCTTTTGTTTCAGAAGAAGATGCCATGCAGAGTAGCTGCTCTCAGAAGACTTCTATCAACATCATTATCTTTGGAGCACTAGCTGAGAACTTCAATCACACAGTCAGTCAAGGGGTACGTTTCTTTAATCATTTAACAAAGATCTGGCCTAGTGTCAAAAATAAAGCAATTTGATTGAGCCTGGGTGTATTAGAACAGAGCACAGTGACATTACATCTATATAAACTAGTTTCTGTCTATGCAGCTGAAGTGTTGCTGACAGTCTTTATGAGTTCAGTTGGTTAGCCAGTAACTTGAGAATAGGCTGTGCTCCCTGAAACTGTACTTAAGGGAATTATCAACCAAGAAAGCTTAAAAAGAACCAGTTACATTATGCAATTTAAGGATTAACTTCATTTATTTTGTTTAAAAGACAAGTTGGATGGAGTAGTTGCAAAGGGACTAGTCAAAAAAAGACATGTTCATGAAGTAGTGAAAATATTTGCACAATTCGTTGGCCACGAGACCAGACCTCTGAAGGGAACTTTGACCCACAGTCTTAGGACAATTCACATGCAGTGGCAAACCTGGCAGTCCATGGGCAGACAAATACCCTGTGGATGACAGCAAGACTGCCTCAGGCCAACGTGCAGTAGTATTTCTCCTACTGCAGGTAGGATGGTCAAAAGCGTTCCGTAGAACAGTTACATGAGATGGAAGTATAAATATATATATAAATATCCTATTGTAAAAATTGAGCATTTCCAGGGTTTCCTACAAAGTCTTGTGAGTTGTCATGAGAAAGCTGTAATAGCAGCCACTTTTAATTGCTGTATAATTGCATCTTTGTAGGAAATGTGGTCAAAAGAAAATCAATACTCTCCAAACTCATATTTGGCAGGTTTAATATTCATGTCATGTTCGGATAGGCAATTCTCAACACATGTCGAATTGCAATAAATGCGCTTCCCTGGAGGTGCAGGCCACCAGGATATTGTCTGGGAACGAGCAGACAAATGGCAGGTCCCCTAACACTGAGTCCATCAAGCTTTGAGATATCTGCGCATCATTGTTGATGGCAAAATGCAAGCGATGGTGGCAACATATCTTTCTTTGGGACATCCTTTGGGCTCATAAAGGCACCTAAAGATAGCCATGAACAAGGTCCACTTTGGAGAAAAAAACCTAATTTGCTCTCTTGCTTCAGAACTATAGAGGCTTGGTTGCCCAGTGTTCGGTTTCAACCATATGCAATGTAAATATAAGACTAATCTGATAGCTATAAGATATATGAGATTGTAGGAAACACCTCCCTAAGGACTGACCTTCACAGCTCGATGTCTCCTGAGATTCGATAAAACCTTACATCCGGTTAGAATGGGCCTCTTTTGTCCACTGCCTGCCAGTTGCACCAGAGAGACATTCTTTTTTACCCCTGCTGCCTAGGGCAGCATAGGAGAGACACCTCCTTTCCCACTGTTTGCAATGGCAACAGCATTGGAGAGACATCAAACATTTTCAAACGGGGACCAAAGCTAAACACAGTCTGTTTTCTGTGGAATCAGACATCAAAGTTAGGAACCTGCTTTTGTAATGTTTCTCAGCTTTGGCTGGAAAGCTGATCTGAGAATGCGTGAAACAGTTTCCTGTGGCTGGAGGGAGCCGGGACCATGTCTCCGCAAGCTGTGCAGAGATCCCCACAAACGCCTAAGTGAGTATTGCTGATCAGCCATGCTGTAGCCTCCATTGCCTAGTCAAAAACTCATTGCTGAGGCAGCCGTGCCAGAGAGGCCGTGGAGAAACACCCATGGAGTGGACATAAAGAAGTGGGGGCAGCCTCTTTCTTGCTCCCTGCCCGATCAGCTAGCTGCCTCTGTAGCCCTTCATCACAACTGGATACCCCAAGTCAACAGAACAGGACACAAGGGCAGAGCTTTGGGAAAGATGAACAGGGACAGTTGGGCTGAGATGATGCAATTTTAAATTTGTGTACTTCTAATGTGTCTTCACTGTGTTTTAGGGTTTGACTGAGGTTAAGACCTGAAGCTAACAGGCTAAGCTACCCTCTAGCGATCTTTAAAACACAGCTATGCTGATGTATTTTGTGTTTTGTTTTAAGGTTTTTAACAAACCTCATTTCCATAAGGGTTTTTATGCACTGATGGGACATTAATGTTTGTGTTTTAGAAAGTCTTTTAAATAAGTACAGAATATCCGCTAGCATTAGCCGCTATTAGCCTCGGTAACAGCCTTGCTACTAACAGGTTAAACGTGACTATGATTTGTTTGAACATGACACTTTTTTTTCTTCATTTCGCTCCGCCATCGTCCATTGGTGCTACGAGCGCCCGTACAGCATAAATAGGGAGCATTAATGTTGATTTAATTGCATTTTGTGTAACTTAAGAGAAAGCTGCGTGATATGGATGTGCCCCAACATAAGCCCCGGTCATATTCCCCTTACAGCGCCATTTACCATCGTAAGTTATCAATATGAGTAATTTCTGGAGATATAATTACATTAAATAAAATTGAGTGTCCCAAATTATTCTTTTAAATGTTATTTTCTCAAATACTGTAAATTGCATTGTGAGTGGGTGTAACAGTAGGGCTGGGTATCGATTTAAGTTTTAAGAATCGATTTGATTCCTATTCTCAAGATTTTGAATTGATTCTTTTCAATCCGGTACAATCTCAAATTGGAATGCTGCTGGTATTATTTTTATTTTTTTACTATATAACTGTGTAGTTATGCATCATGCAGATACTAGTATTAACACTCAACAGCACATTAATGAAGTAAGGGTAGTTAATGACGGTTGTAAGGACCAAGCCCTCTCCCTGAATGTTGAAACATTTGCTTTCACAAACATGCTGTTGGGCAGAATACACAAACAGATCCAGGGTAGAAAACAGGTGATACCAGAGATATATACAGCTGCAATTTGGACACTACCCTGGTGCATTATTAAAAATATGGCATTAAAAATTCACCTCCAGAAGTGGCGTGTGAGCTGGAAATGCCGGCTCACAAGTTTTAGTACATAGTGGACAATGCATTTTTTTTAAATGAATCTTTGGTTTTATGAATCAAACTTTAGGGATTAATATGAGAATAGATTCAGAATTGGAAAATTGATTTTCTTTCACACATTGTCCTAATATCAAGGCCAGTTGGACGGGTATTCACCCGACAATACCTGACAGACCGAGAGGTATTTGATAAACATTAAATAAATTAAAAGCATGTTGCTGTACAACAATGGCATTATTATTAAAGACTAGTATACTAAGCTGCATTCTGCTTTCCCCACCCTCTCCCACACAGACAGCTTAGTACTGTTTGGTTGAGACCTGCAGCTGAGTGCAGACACACAGAGGAAGTGCCAGAGCCTGCTGGACATAGAGTTGTACTTTCACTGCTCTTACCATGAACATGACAAATACTTGATTGCTGGTGAAAACAGATTATTTTATCAATACAATAATGTACTTGGCTCATAATCCAGTTTTCTAAGCCATGGAGATGAAAATAGGCCGTGAGTTTCAAATCTTAGCGACAGGCAACTATTGATTGGCTGCTTAACTAACGATATGCTTTAGTTCAAGTTTATTTCTAATATTAGACTCATATGTCATGATTCTGTGTTTATTTGAACGAAGATGACGTTCTCGTAACAGATGTGTTCTGTCTGGCTGCTGAATCTAATTTGCAGTTTATTTTTTCTCTTTTACTTCCTGTTACTTAGATGTGTTAACAAACCGCCAAGGTGCATTGAGAACTAACTTGCCTGCACTGAAGCAGTAATGAAAAATGTGTGAGAAAGTCAACCTAAATAAAATAGGTGTCATTCATTTACACATGCAGGCTCATCTTGTTGCAGCTTTTCTCCTGTTTTTACTGTGTGAATATAGAGTAACAGATGGGATTTCTGTGTGGGGATGAAGACATACCTTTGTGATTCACTCAGTATATAATATATGGATAGTCACTTATCAAAATAAAGTGTTACTGCAATTATTAAGTATTTGACTTTTTGCTTAGACTTAAGTCAGTTAAACCCCTGAAATATGAATCTTGGGTCTCATAAAGCTTGTTTATGTGCTTAAATGTTGGGTACTTTCCACGCATTTGTGAAACAAACTTGATAGGCAAAGGTGAGGTCCCTCATGTAAACTCTGAGCCATGCGTAAGCTTGTTTTGGAGAAGGCGAATTTTATGACACAGATGGTAAAGTGGTGAATTGCAGCCAGACTTTATCATATATATTTGTCCTGTCATTTGATAGTGCTTTGTGCTTAGTTGTCCAGTGGATGTCCACAGACTTAGGTATGTGTGAGTATGTGCGAGCCTTAAGGTAGCAGGTGGCAGGAATCACCTCTGGAGTCATTCCAAACACAAAACATGACAGCTATAGGGATTACAGTGAATGTTTACATTTAAGTGTAAGCATTCACAGTAACCCCCTTATTGCGCTTTTTACAATATTTGATATTTGAATATTTATGATTTGTTGCTGAGCCGGTGTGCTTAAATTAAGTATACTTAATTTGTGCTGGTCACATGAAGCAATCCTTTGTATTTTATTTGGAGAAAATCAGAAATGAGAAAATTAGAATAATAATAGTAATTAATCGTAGTAGTAGAAACAATAAATGTTTTTATAATTGACTTTACTTATGTTTTACATGTATTAAATTGCTACTATTAAAAGTGTAAAAAAAACAACAAAAAAGTATTATTGAATAAGAGTAAAATCAAAAGTGATTGAAATAAAGCTGGGTTAAAAATCTTGAACAGCAGAGAAGTTTACCCTCTGGGTCTCTCTCCTATATTTCATAAATACAGTTGATTTGAACTTATTTGCTTCCTCTTCAGCTGTGCCTCAGTGGAACCTAAAAAGCCAAGTAAAACTCAGCCAGGGAAGGTATCATTGTCCAAACTGCTGCTTCACCCTGTGGTGGACCTGAGCTGTTCTAGGGCTTTGCATCTCTGCAGCAAGATTATTCACAGTATTTTTTTGTGCCTTCTCCAGTCCTGACTGGAGATTTTACATTCATCTGGAGGTCAGTCGAAAGGCCACACAAAGATGTCTTCAGTCGTCAAACTATCTTATCATCTCTGGCTTGTTGTGATGCCTTTGTGTTTCCCAGGATTCTACATCTGCTGCTTCAGTCTGTTCCCCTCTGGGAAGACTGATATGTTTTGATCTCTCTGAGCTTGCGCCGATGTGATGTCCTGTTTATTCATCAGCTGTTGTTTTTTGTGCTCTGTTGCAGGATGTGGTTTTGGCCTCTGGTTTTATTGTGGGTAAATCTCCCACAGCCAATAAGGACAAGCTTCACTCCTGTAATTTGTTGCTATCAGGAGATGATGCATGCATCTATGTGAGGACATTTCTACATCTCCAAATGATCTAAACTGTGGATGTATTCATGCATTGGATATTACATTAAACACTCACCAACCCATTATTACTTTTAAGTACACATTTGCTGTTCATCATATATGAACCATGACTTGAAAACTCTCCAACCTATTTATGTGTAAACAAGGTTTTTTTTTATAAAACCTGAATCCAAAAAATGTTTTTTATTTTTCCCTTCTTGCAAAAATTTATTTAAAGCCCTCCAATGTACGTGTGCTGTTTTTGTGCTTACTGGCACAATCTCCAGCTATTTTACTTATTCTCTCTTAAGGTTTCGAAGCAGAAACCTCCTGACCCCAGATGCCAGTTGGCCAGCAAGAGGAGCTCCTTGAGTTGTCCCGAGGTGAGGGTAACAAGCAGGTTTCCTCAATGTAAAAGCCACTTTATTTTTAAAGCTGCTGGATTGTTGGAGTTTTGCTGGTCTAAAGAGAAACCTTTAGATGTTCTTGGCTGCATATTAACACGTGCAGGTGCATGTGCAGATCAGTTTTATTCCATTCAGTTTTTATCACACTTTATTGTGAAGATACTAGTCTGTATCAAAAGGAATCAAATTTAAACGAGACATAATAGCTAAAAGTCATTTGTAAGTTACAGTCTCTATTAAGTATATTTAAGGAAAGGATGTAATTGAAACATACTGTAAATTGAGGGCCTCATCTTATACTTATTTTTCTTACTTTGTGCATTAAATTTACTGTGAAAAAAATACATTTTGCAGTTTCAATAGTCTAGCCCTCTGGTGCATAGCGGTCACTGTGGTGGACAGCTACTAAAAAGTAAATATCTCTTTAATTCTATCGTTTCTATGGTGAAACTGCATATTAGTGTCTAGAATGCTCTCTGCTGCCACACTCCATTGAGGTCAGTTCAGTGGTCAGTCATTGTAACTGCAAGAAAATTTATTCTGAATCCAAGATGGCCAACAAACAGCCACCCCTGCCGACCACTGCTGGCATGTCCTCTCTATCCTTCTATGGTAGAAGAGCCCAACAGGTAAAAAAAAATATATGATGATGTACAGTAACATCTAAGGAAGGATATTATTAGTTTCAAATATAAAATTCTTTGTCCAAAATGTAGAAAATTATGATTAACCATGTGTTCAATGAAGTGGACATCATGCATCACCCATTAAATTTTTTCAACAGAAGTCTTATAATTGCTTTACTGTGTCTTGTAATTGTTTTGCTTATAATTCAGTGTTTTAACGTTACACATATAAGCTATTCATTTAAAATTTACATTTTAGTATATTTTGTGTATACTTTGTGTCAGTGATGTGAGGTAGGGTTCATAGCTGGTGAGGCACTGACGTCATCAGAGCAGAGTCAGATTTACAAATATATACACTCTACATATGGAGGACCAAGTCTTCCATAATTAAAAATAAATACAGAAATAAATAAATGCTCAATAAATAAATATGCATACAATTATGTGCCACCAAAAATATAATAAACAAATAAATGTAGGTAGAAAATAAATCATACAGTAAGACAAAATGTATATATCTCCTTTAATTAGCCACTTTATTTATTAATTACTTATTTTTTTTAAGTATTTATTTATGTGCATGTTATAATATTTTTGTCTGTTTTATTCTTTCTTTGTATTTTTTTGCCCTATTTATTTCTCCGATGCTATTTATTTCTGCCTGTCCTTTTTACATTTCTGTTTGTCCTTTTTACATTTCTGTCTGTCCTTTTTACATTTCTGTTTGTCCTTTTTACATTTCTGTCTGTCCTTTTTACATTTCTGTTTGTTGTTTTTACATTTCTGTCTGTCCTTTTTACATTTCTGTTTCTCGTTTTTACATTTCGGTCTGTCCTTTTTACATTTCTGTCTGTCCTTTTTACATTTCTGTTTGTTGTTTTTACATTTCTGTGTGTCCTTTTTACATTTCTGTTTCTCGTTTTTACATTTCTGTCTGTCCTTTTTACATTTCTGCCTGTCCCTTTTACATTTCTGTATGCATTTCTGCCTCATTATGCAAATGAGGAGGGGCTGTGTCTTAAGGGCTCAACTTCTTCCCATTGGTTGGTTAGCATTTTACTGCATCGGTCAATCTACATGGCTTTTCCCCGCACTAAAGAATTGTTTAGTAGTTTCAAACTCAGCAGGCAGACGTTCAGTGGCCGACCTCTTACGGGAAGCTGCTAATAGACTGGAAGAATTAGAACGCTGTACATTTGGGATCTGAAATGTTTTTCGGTGGTTTCAGATTCGGCTTTCCAGATCAATAACTCATCGGCGGATGGTTTATTCTACAAAACAGACACCTCTCCGCAACCACCGCATGGCAGACACTGAGCTACAACCGTAGTTTCCTCAAAACGAGTCTTAGTCCGTGGGCCAGAATCTGTGGGACGTCTCCTTAAGAAGTTTCGTATGAACTGTCAGGGGGCAACTTTCTTCCACCGGGAAAAGTTGCTACACATAGCAGTGATCTCAAAACACCAATGTTCCCACGTTTTCATTTGCACATTAATAAGTTATTGCTGATAAAAAATCTAAACGGTTGCGCTCCGGTCCGAGAGGTCACGTGATTCGATTTTTGCTGCTCAGCCAATCAGATCGCTGTATTGTCAGCTGAGTGCGTTCAATGTGTAAGGTCTTTTAAACATTTGTTTCCAGGCGAAGAAAGCCCAATAATAGCATTTTCTGGCACCAGTTGGCAAAGATCTTGATGGCAAGGGAAAAGAAATAGCCCAGACCATCCATCATCCATTTTCTAACACGCTTATCCCTGCTGGGTTCAGATCGGTGCCGATCTCCGGCTGTCAATGGGCGAGAGGCGGGGTATAAACTGGACAGGTCGGCAGTCCATCACAGGGCAGAAATAGCCCAGACTTTTGCTCATTTTGCTGTGATATCACCAAGACCTGCTGCGCTAGGATAGCACAGCCAAACGACTTATCCCCGGCAGAATTTGGATCCCCTGCGTCGGGAGTGCATTCAGCTGGAAGAATGAATCCAGTCAACTCCGCCTCTTCTCCAACCGGCGTGGAAATGAAGATGTTTTACTTTTCTTAACGAAATATAGCAATGGTGTCGTTACATTATCGTTCAGTTAGTGGGTTAAAACTGAAAATGTAACACTTGTTAGTACGATCGTAAGGATAATAAGATTTTAATTCAACCAAATAGAGATATTAACTATATTAAGAAAACGAGATATGTCGATTTTAAAAACAGAACAATGTATTAGGAGTTTAAAAAAAAAAATTTCATTTTATTAGAATGTGATGTTTAAAAATATTTAGACTTCACAAAGTTGAAGGTTAAAACTTTTATTGATTCCAAACACTCTCCCGACGCAGGGGATCCAAATTCTGCCGGGGATAAGTCGTTTGGCTGTGCTATCCTAGCGCAGCAGGTCTTGGTGATATCACAGCAAAATGAGCAAAAGTCTGGGCTATTTCTGCCCTGTGATGGACTGCCGACCTGTCCAGTTTATACCCCGCCTCTCGCCCATTGACAGCCGGAGATCGGCACCGATCTGAACCCAGCAGGGATAAGCGTGTTAGAAAATGGATGATGGATGGTCTGGGCTATTTCTTTTCCCTTGCCATCAAGATCTTTGCCAACTGGTGCCAGAAAATGCTATTATTGGGCTTTCTTCGCCTGGAAACAAATGTTTAAAAGACCTTACACATTGAACGCACTCAGCTGACAATACAGCGATCTGATTGGCTGAGCAGCAAAAATCGAATCACGTGACCTCTCGGACCGGAGCGCAACCGTTTAGATTTTTTATCAGCAATAACTTATTAATGTGCAAGTGAAAACGTGGGATTATTGGTGTTTTGAGATCACTGCTATGTGTAGCAACTTATCTAAGTGCAAGAAAGTTGCCGTCTGACAGTTCATACGAAAGTTCTTAAGGAGACGTCCCACAGATTCTGGCCCACGGACTAAGACTCGTTTTGAGGAAACTACAGTTGTAGCTCAGTGTCTGCCATGCGGTGGTTGCGGAGAGGTGTCTGTTTTGTAGAATAAACCATCCGCCGATGAGTTATTGATCTGGAAAGCCGAATCTGAAACCACCGAAAAACATTTCAGATCCCAAATGTACAGCGTTCTAATTCTTCCAGTCTATTAGCAGCTTCCCGTAAGAGGTTGGCCACTGAACGTCTGCCTGCTGAGTTTGAAACTACTAAACAATTCTTTAGCGCGGGAAAAAGCCATGTAGATTGACCGATGCAGTAAAATGCTAACCAACCAATGGGAAGAAGTTGAGCCCTTAAGACACAGCCCCTCCTCATTTGCATAATGAGGCAGAAATGCATACAGAAATGTAAAAGGGACAGGCAGAAATGTTAAAAGGGACAGGCAGAAATGTAAAAAGGAGAGACAGAAATGTAAAAACGGCAAACAGAAATGTAAAAAGGACAGACAGAAATGTAAAAACGAGAAACAGAAATGTAAAAAGGACACACAGAAATGTAAAAACAACAAACAGAAATGTAAAAAGGACAGACAGAAATGTAAAAAGGACAGACCGAAATGTAAAAACGAGAAACAGAAATGTAAAAAGGACAGACAGAAATGTAAAAACAACAAACAGAAATGTAAAAAGGAAAGACAGAAATGTAAAAACGTCAAACAGAAATGTAAAAAGGACAAACAGAAATGTAAAAAGGACAGGCAGAAATAAATAGCATCGGAGAAATAAATAGGGCAAAAAAATACAAAGAAAGAATAAAACAGACAAAAATATTATAACATGCACATAAATAAATACTTAAAAAAATAAGTAATTAGTAAATAAAGTGGCTAATTAAAGGAGCTATATACATTTTGTCTTACTGTATAATTTATTTTCTACCTACATTTATTTGTTTATTATATTTTTGGTGGCACATAATTGTATGCATATTTATTTATTGAGCATTTATTTATTTCTGTATTTATTTTTAATTATGGAAGACTTGGTCCTCCATATATACAGAGTAGACTCATTACAAAGTGCTGAAGGAGACTGATTGAGCCAGATCAATTCACCGAGATACATGGAAAAATATTGATTCTTTGATGAAAAAAAATAAAACTAAATTATTTGTCATTTGATTGGTAACAATTTGAGTTATGACGGATTTCTGCATTTGTAACACATTTAAAAACTATAACACACATTACGCACTTTTCAGTACAAAAACAAAACATGAATAATTATCGCTGTCTTACCTCGACTTATAAATGAAGTCCATGCGGCGCTCTTTCTGCACAAAAATATCGGTCATTTTCCAGTAAAAGTCCTCTTTACAGTTTTAAAAGTCTCTCAGTCTCAATGGAAGTCACTGCCAGGGTATGATAACCAAAACACAATTCGTAATCCACACACATTAAATTGTGGAAAATCAGTTCATAGCTGTTTGAACAATTGAATTTATGATCTAGAGACAGGAAGACGCATTCACGGAATGGAAGCCAGCGCAGTTAACATGGGATTGCGCAATCCCAGGGGAGGCCAAGCTCGCTGCTTCGCTATCAAGCGCCACCAAGGATTTACATGAAAAATAGCGAAAACTCTGCAATTCTAAATAGAATATGATAAAAAATTAGGAAATTAAATGAAAAAAAATACTTATTACAAATGACTAAGTGAATCAAAATGTATATTTTGCTATTACATATTTTCTTTTTTTCCATGATGACAAGTGAGGCCTGGCCTCACTTGCCTCCCCTGACTGCACGTCACTGCTTTGTGTATATTTTGTGCAGATTAGCTGTAGTTTGTGTAACTGTACCAATTATTTATATTGTAGACTTCAAACACAGGAAAGAATAAGGCAGCCAACAGAATAGTCCAAGAAATTTCAACAAAATATGCTGAAATATTTTTCAAACCCCTAGTCGGTCGAGGCAGATGACCGTTCATACTGAGCCTGGTTCTGCTGGAGGTTTTTCTTTCCACTGTCGCTTCATGCTTGCTCAGTATGAGGGATTGCTGCAAAGCCATGTACAATGCAGACAACTCTCCCTGTGGCTCTATGCTTCTCCAGGAGTGAATGCTGCTTGTCGGGACTTTGATGCAATCAACTGGTTCCCTTATATGGGACATTTTTGACCAATCTGTATAATCTGATTGAATTTGACTTTGTAAAGTGCCTTGAGATGACATGTTTCATGAATTGGCGCTATATAAATAAAATTGAATTGAATTGAATTAAAAAATGAAATAATTGTTTGTATATTTACAACAGAATACAAGATAGTTCTTTTTTTACAATAAATTCATAATGTTTTATGTTGAGTTCTCAGGCGCATGTAGTTCACTGCATTGGACATATCTGTAACTTCATGAAATAAGGTTATTTAAAAAAAAAAAGTTTAACTTTTTTTCATGTCCCAAGAAGAATAAAAACACTTGACAAAAAAATCTTGACCAAGGCTTTCATAATTCATGCATCAGAGGGCTAGAGATTTGTCAATAGATTAATTGTCTTTAGTGGGAGCCTTAAATCCGACATGATCTACATGAAATAATCCTAATTTTGGCATCATATATGTAAATTCCGCCATCTACACTCAAAACCATCACCACACCTGACCCACACAAGTACAATTAACATGTGCGCGATCTGCGTTGCACACAAATACATTATGTGTTTGGGTGAATCACTGAATTGTGTGCAGGACACACAGCTCACATCACAACTTTGATTCAGCAACTTGCACTACATGACCCACACAAATACAGTCCACATACAGTCGATGCATTTGGTGCACAGAAACAGTGCATCTGACCTACACAGCCCGAAGCATACAATGCGACACACACACGCATTGCCTATTTGTTACAAATTACGCTAAATAATACATGAAAACCAAGCCTAACTATTTGAATTGAACTCTCCTCCTCCCGACTGCATCAAGTTGCCTTAGCACTTCCTCGCTGTCGATGTTGATTTCGGGGGGAATGTTTATCAGGGTGAGCCTGGTGTCCGACATTGTGTTGTGTAGATACGTTCAGCATCTGCGTTATCCAGATTTGCCATCAGTGTCCCAAACTCGGCCTTTATATCTTGCCAAACTATGTCTGATAGTTCTGAGAGTTTATTCTCCCATGGAAGTATCGTAACTATGGAGGTGAAGGGCAGCTAGCCTTGACCGTGTGATCCGTGAAAGGAAGAGAACTGGGATGTCACAGGCTCAGGTGCTGTGTCTGTGACATCCTGAGGAAGAGTAGTTGAATCGACAACTTTTTTTAAGCAATGGTTTAGGCAAGATGTATTTGTTTAAAAGTCCTCTTATTCATTTTAGTTACCTTCACAGGTGAGTCACATTGAGCTTGTGGAAAGGCGGCAGCCACTAAATACACAAAAGTCATCCAACTAATTAAATTTCGATTTAGGACATGCGCACGAGCACCCGACCGCACAGATGCAAACATATATATCTACTGAGTGTTTTGACAAAAAAAGTATTTTATTCCCAATTTTAATATCAATAAAGGAAAAAAAACAAAAGTCCAAAATTAAAATGGAAAAAAAAAAAATCAACCCAAATCTAAAGGTATGCACAGTGCGCACGGCCGTACGGCTGCCGGAGCGCTGTCTGCACTTACAAGCACTGGCACGTGTACATACCGATACACAGATTGAAAGGCAACCCTGCAGCATGTTTAAACCATACTTAATGGTGGGGATAGTGTGTTAAGAATTAAATGCAGGGTAAGCTTTCTGCCACAAAACATTTTGCATTTAAGACAGAGACTTCAGTTTTAGTCCCATCTGATCGGATCTTGGTTAATGTGCTCCTACATGGCTTGTTGAATTCCTGTGGAATTCCTTCATCAATGCCTTTCTTCCAGCAATCCCTCCATAGTGGCCAGATTTATGTTGTACATGAATAATAGGTTTCCCCACCTGAGTTATGGATCTCCTCAGCCCCTTTGTTTTCAAATGGTACATTCAAGAGTGCTGAGAGAGGTTGGGACATTGTTTTATATCCTCAGTTCATCCTCTGATTTAAATTAGAAGCATAATTTGTATTAATTAGATCATTACTCTTATACATTGAGAGCATCTTTATGGACAAGAGTTTTTTTTTCTGGACTCTGAGTCTGTCAACGCTGCTTACTCATGATATTAGCAGTTGATGTATAAGAAGAGGCCAACATAAATTTAGTCTTTAACTTTAAAAGCTTATAACTTCTACAAAACAAACATAGCCATCAGTAAAGTCATAAAGAAGTCAAGAGCTCTGTTTGTTCTCTTCTCTCGGTAGGTTTGATCTCCTACTCTGAAAAAAAACGGCCTTAAAATACTGTGTGAGAAGGACTTTGTAAAAAAGCACGAGGAAAAAGTTGTCGGCCTCTTGACCGCATTATTTTTCTTTTCAGGATCCTAGGTCTGTCAAGGCTCCAAAATATACATACGTGAGACTGGATCAATTAAAGACTGGGACTATTGTGAACGTTTATGGAGTGGTGACGTTCTTCAAACAGCCGTTTAAGAGCCGTGGCACAGGTCAGTTGGATTTCTGACACCTGATCTTGGAACGCCTCTTAGACCAAAGAGACAAAGAGAATCTGTGTCTGTGTGACAGACAGGCACGGGGGCTTGGTGCTTAATGTTCATGTAAAGGTGACTATGGTACATTGAAAGTGTACACGTCCTGGTCATGTTCACCATATTTTTTCTGTCTATTTGATTTTTACTGATGTAAACAAGCTGTTTCTTTCTATTAGTCTGATTTGCCTTATTTCTGCAGAAACGGTGATTTGACCCATATTTTAGTGATTCCCAGATTTTAGAAACCATGGGTAATGTTGTAATATTTTTTTCAAAAATGTTTAAGTTTAAAAAAAAAAAAAACAACTGTCAAAAGTTTGACATTAATATGTCATAGTAGGCATTAATTATCTTGTTGGTGTTTAGCTTAGATACACATGAATATATTATATAATAACCTTACAACTGAAACGAGTAGTTAAACACCAGAATTGGGTGCTTCTAATTTTTTGAGGATTGTTCTTAATCCCCACAGGCTCAGAATTATACATACAGGTACACCTAAAAAATAATAAGGATACCGTGAAAAACGTCAATATTCTTTGTCACTCATCAGGCGTTGAATTTTGGGGTTTTATTTTCTGCAAGCTGTCATCATCAAAATGACGAGAAGTAAAGGCTTGAAATATTGAACTCATGTATTAGATACATGCATTACATAGTTTCATTTTCTGAAATGAGTGACAAAAATATTGAACTTTTTCAAGACATTCTAATTTCTTTAGCTGTGCTTGTAAATTAATGTTGTTGTGATCTACAATATTAAGGACAGGCAATAATTGTTTTAACAAATGTAAAAAACTGAGACTCTTTCTGGAGTTTATCCTTAGCCTGGTTCAAACCACACTCCATTTTCTCTTTCCCACATAAAATACAAATTTTAGGACAAGTAGCAATGAGACATAACATAATCAAATAAATGAGACACAGTCACTCCAGGGCTGCAACTGATCTGAGTTCTGTACCCACAGATTACTGCTCCAGTCTAAAGATCACTGATCAGTCCAACAAGAAGATTGGCTGCACCATCTTCTGTGAGAAGCTGGAGGAGCACCCCACGATCTTTCAGACCGGAGACATTGTGCGCATGCACAGAGTCAAGGTCTTCAAATTACTTTGTTTTCACTAAAATCAATACCCACAAAATGGTGATTGTTGTTCTTATTGTAACAGTAAATAACAGCAAATAACAGTAAATAAAATACTATTTTGGAAAATGTATAAAAAGAATGAGCAACATCTTACGGAATTGGATTACATTAAATGATTGTTCTAAAATGAAAATCTTCCAGTGTCATAACTAAAAGCACTAGTTGGAAGCATCAAATGTATCTAATCTTGCATTTTTCTACACAGGTGCAATTATACAACAAATCCTTCACTCTAATCAACACACGTGGTTTCTCTGTGGTGACGTTTGATGGCTCTGTGGGTGTCGCTATCGAGCCTCGGACATCCAGTTCAACGTTCCACTTCGACGACAGTGACCGTCGCACTGTGGAGGAGCTGAGATCCTGGTCTGCCAGCCAGACTCTGCTCCCATCAGTCTCTGCTGCAGTCCCTCTGTCTGCCGTTCAGCCCAATACCTACTTCGACCTAACCTGCCAGCTGCTGGCTAAAGCCTCCGTTGATACCACCTGCACTCTGCTGAGGGTAAGTTGGTCACAGTATTTTTGAAGTGAGAATTTTTCATAAAGATATGTTGAATTGAATTGAATAAAGTATCTACTGCTCCTCAAGATATAAAAGAGACATTTTTAGACGTTTCTTTTAATAACAGTAATATAGCAATGGATTCAATTCAATTCAATGTTATTTATATAGCGCCAATTCATGAAACATGTCATCTCGAGGCACTTTACAAAGTCAAAATCAATCATATACAGATTGGTCAATAATTTCCTATATAAGGGAACCAGTTGATTGCATCAAAGTCCCGACAAGCAGCATTCACTCCTGAGAAGCGTAGAGCTACAGGGAGAGTTGTCTGCATTGTCCATGGCTTTGCAGCAATCCCTCATACTGAGCATGGATGAAGCGACAGTGGAAAGAAAAAACACCCATTAGCGGGAAGGAAAAACCTCCAGCAGAACCGGGCTCAGTATGAACGGTCATCTGCCTCGACCGACTGGGGGTTACAGAAGACAGAGCAGAGACACAACAAGAGAGACAAAAAAGCACAGAAGCACACATTGATCTAGGAATCTGTTCTATATTAGATGGTAATATTGGGTGATCTGTCTTCCCTGGATGATGTCACAGTTAACAGAACGTCAGACCAGGTGTACCTACTATGAAGAAAAAAGAGAGAGAGAGCAAAAAGTTAAAAGCTGAAATGACAACAGTCATTTCAATGTAATGCAATGCAAAACTGGAGAACAGTAGAAATCAGTAGAGTGAGAGAAATAGGCCCTGATGTCCTCCTTATTTAGGTTTTAACTTGAATATGTTGAGTGTTTATGTTTTAAAAACAGAACCTCATAAAGAGCATTTTGCATTCTTGTCGTCATTAAACAGTATAAAATAATCCCACTCCAGACTCTGTTTGGACCTTTTCAGGTTCCTGCTCTGGCATGCTTGCGCCATGACTATTTCTTTTACAACTACTGTGGTTTGGCTCCGCATTAGAATTAGCTGCAGCACCTTGTTCTGGATGGGGCCATACTACAACAATGAAAGATGGTCCGTCTACTGGATGTTATCAGTTAAATGGATGGAACAAACCATAATGTAATGAACTATTGACAATGGTAAGTCGATTGTTGGTTTGCATCCCCAAGGGGCCATTCAGACATGATGCGACTTGCACATCTTTGGGCTGTGAAACCCATTATTTATAATGTCTTGCGCTGTGCAAAGAGGTTAATCGCTGTGTCAAGCGAAGTGCAGGAATAAACCCAGCTCATGTTCAGTGACAAACACATGCATGGCCAATAGAAACTAGGCCATCAGCCGGAAAAACCAGAAAGCAAAATGGAGAACTAAATATTGTGCCTGAATTTCCTGAACTGTACGACACAAGTTTGAGATTACACGGGGACATTGTGAGGAAAACTGAGCGCTCCAAGCTGCTCTCTTGATCTTAGGGTTTCTTTCTCTCCTAATTTGCAGGACTAGTGCTAGCACTTACTGTATTTTTTAGACTATAAGGCTCTCTTAAAATCCTTAAATGTTCTCAAAAATTGGCATGGACATAGCCACCATCTTGAATTAATTCCTTTTGCACTCCTGTTGCGTTTATTTGTATTGAAGCTAGTTGCCCGCCTAAAATAATCAGAACTCCCTGAATTTTCACCCGATTTTCAAATTCATTACAAATGGAAAAGATGAAGTTATGATACAGGATGCTGTCACTCATTAGAAGTATGTGTCTTCATGCTGAAATTCTCTTTAACAACGACAAACATATGGTCAATTACTCCAGTGTCCTTTTGCAATGTGGTGCAGCCTCAGTTTATATAGAGAGACAACAAATGACATAGGGCTAAGCATAAAATGATGGTTTTCGATTCTGAATTGGGTTTCTGCAATGTGCTCTCTGAGTAAAAACACGTCGTCTGAAACAATCTCAGCCCTAACAAAATGGTGATCTGCACTGCATGATCTACTTTCACTAGTGTGGCAGTGATTAGCTGCACAAAATACGGGCATAGTTGCTCCCTCTGAGTTTACTCCTGTTTTCTCTAATGCTAACCTAGAGAAGGAGAGACCCATCCAACATGGGGGCGACACACTGTGTGCTCCAGTACATAATGAGGTATCAACGTTTATAATATCTATGGGTTTACTGAATCTGACACATGCCCCTTGAGTCTGTGCAGGAAACAAAGTCTGAAGGCTTCCTGGAGCGGAAGGTACTGCCCAGTCAGAGAGCTCAGCCTCAGTCACAGAACATGGGTCCTCTAACAAGAACATGACCCAATGTATACAAATAAAGCACTCAAGAAAGCATAGAAAAAAAAGCTGGACTATTTTCTAATGGCTCTTCATAAGCCCAGAGCTTCATCCTGCTGAGCACCTATGGAAATATGTGAAACCTGCAGAGGGAAGGCCCTACTTTGAACCTTAGATAGGTCAGTTAGGTTAGGAAGCATGGACCAACCTACCCGCCTTCAAGGCAGAGCTTTCATTTGAAGCACAGAGATTGCTTGTTGGAAGTGACCGTTGCCACCAAATATTACATTAAGAGGACCGTCTTTATTCTCTTTAATATTTGTGTTTGTCTCATGAAGCGGTGATTAAAACCAAAGTTTGATTGGTGTTGAATATAGAAGAAAACAGCTATTGTGCATGTAGAAAGTATTCAGAGCACTTCACTCTTTTCACATGCTATTCTTCAGCCTTATTCCACATTGCTTTAATATCTAGCAAAACATTACTCGCAAGATCCCCCAATAATGTGAATCTATACGGCAATAAGGAAACTAAGACATCACATGTACACAGCTCTTGCCATGTAGCTCTCTGAGCTCAGGTGCCTCCTGTTTCCCCTGATGATCCTTGAGATGTTGCTAAAGCTTAACTTGAGTCCATCTGTGCTAAATTCTGTTGACTGGCCAGGATTCGAAAAAGCAGACACCTGTCTATACAAGCATACAAGGACAATAATTGTCTGCAGTCTTTCCAGATAGGATTATATCCAGGTATAAATCTGGGGAAGGTTATTGAAACATGTCTGCTGTTTTGAAGGTTCTAGTGAGCACAGGGGCTTCCACCATAAATGGAAGACGTTTGGAAATATCAGGAATCTTCCTAGAGCTGATAGGCCAGAGGAGAAGGTGCTTACTCTGGGATGTGCAAGAGCCCTGTGGTTTTGTGGAGAGAAGAAAACCTTCCAGATGAACCAACATCTCTGCAGAAATCCACCAATCACATTTGTACAGTAGAGTGGCCAAACAGAAGGCACTCCTTAGTAGAAGGCACATGTTTGCACACCTGGAGTTTTACCAAAAAGGCAGCCGAAGGACTCTCAGACCATGAGAAATGAATTTCTCTGTTCTAATAAGAATGAGATTAAACTCTTCACCATGAATGCCAGGTCTTGGAAAGATGAATGCGGTCATGTATAGGGACATCCTGGATGAAAACTTGTCCCAGAGCATTCTTGAACTCAAATTGGGGCAACGATTCCTCTTCGTTGGTTCCCCAAGGTCTTTTTTATCTGCCTCTCCAGCTTTTTTATTTATCCATCTTTTGGTCTCCCTCTTTATCTTTTTTGTAAGATGAAAAATTAAAAGGTAGAGAGAGAGGAAAAAAAAAACTTCTGTATTACTGTGTGTCAGGGGCAGGGCAGGACATACTTGGGCTATTTTGTATACCTGTACTGGGAGTAGGAATGTTCCTCCTGCTACTACTCGTTGGAGAGTAAATGTTACCAGCGATCACGAAATTCAGAGCATTGCATGCAGATTTTCTTTCTTGCTTTGCAACAGGTCAGTCGTTCTTGCAGACTGACCTGTGGAGCCCACCATGACAGGCCTGGATGTTGGCTTGTCATGGGGGGAGACCCCTCTATAGTCACAGGCATCATTTATGTTGTAGCAGTCTGTTTCCCTAGTTGTAATCTTGAGAGGCAGTAGTAGAGCTCTTGTGTTGTGGACAAGTCGTCGACTTTCGTTTCATCAGCTGCCATGTACTGCTGACACCCACTTACTCAACTTGCAGGAAGCTGAATCACCTTCACGTTGGCACATCCCAGTCTTTACCACTGTACTGGTTCCCAGTTAAACAGCGAAAGCAGACATTACATTGGTACCATGTTCTTTTTTTTAACATAACTGGTCCTGTCAAAAAATCCTTCCACAGTCATACAACAAATGACAAAACACATTTTTTTACTTTCATAAAAACAGCTCATCCTCCCAATATTATAACTTTTTTCCCCCTTCGTACAATTTTTAGCCGGTTTATAAAATGCTTATAACTCCCTTTCAATGCGATGCACTGACTTCTCTTAGTAATCAGTGATATTTATTTTAAATGAGCTTTGCCCTAGTCATGGAAACGTTCATCCTACACCTAAAACATTTTTATGTTGATATTTTCAAACCTACAGTAATGCAAATATTGTTTAAAAAATAAACAGCAAAAACTTTCTAATAGAATGTCTCTTCTCACAGAGCCCATGGACACCATGTTGTCTGTGTTTGCAGTGTATTTTTAAGTCCTGTAATATTTGTATTATTTTTATTAATATTTTTGCCCACTGTGCTTTTGAGGACAATGTATAAGATTAGTTTGTGTTAACAAAATGTGTAACGAACAGCTAACTTAGGGAAGCACGTTGTGCCTATATTTTCTTCACTTGCATCATACATTTGCCCATTCATCAGCCCTCCACCTTTGTGCTTGTCAGCTGGCATGAGATTTTTGTGTTGATATTCCTAACATGGCACCAATAATCTTAGAAACACATGATAACTTTCAAGCTCCTATCCTTGTCCTGGACTGTTGCTTGAATGTTTCCTTTGTTTCACATTAAGACGTGCTACCTCGTCAGCCATGTTTATTAACTCTGAACTTTTCATCTGTAGAGGTTTTGGGAGATTTCCTGTCTGACATCTGAGTGTCTGTAAAGTGAAATCTGTTTGTGTAAGGTGTGCCGTGCTTGTCCTTTGACCAGACACAACACACTGTACGAGCAAACCTGTTGTATTGGGTGTGTAGAAATAACGGCGTGTATTTTGAGTAAGGATTTGATCATTTTCCTGCTTTCTGTCTATAATTATGTTTCGTTATGTGTTTTGTTTTGTTTGGGTTTTCTGCTGAGGAATTCGAACATATACTAAATTAAACTCCACCTGTTCCCTCTTCTACATGTGAACAAGCTCTAAAAATTTTGTTTCAGTCTAACGCTACAGTTTAATCATCACTAACCAATTGTGGTACTGAGTAACAGTATTTGTGCTTAACATTTGGAATCTGTGAGAAACTTATTTTTGCACTGCTTTGACATCTTGTTCTGATCGAAGAGATTAAAGGGGCCTGCTGTTGATTTGCTGTCATGTGCTGCTTTGTTTTTCCCCTGTATCCTAGGTATGGGATGGGACCAGATGTCCTCACACTCTGCTTAAAGTAATCGTGGAGCCAAATGTCACAGAAGGACCATCTTCTTTCTCCGAAAGGAAAGAGAGCCACATCGCAAATGTTCTTGTGTATGACAACCATGTGGAGTTTGCGAGAGACCTGAAGGTAAGAATTATGTCCGGAAACCTTTCCTCTTCAGTTAACGCCTAAATCAGTCGCTTCTGTAAGCAAGGATATGTCAATCTGTCTGAATTATCCACTTAAGATTGGAGACAAATAAAGGTGGAGTCAAACATTTGACCTCCAGCAGCAAACGGGGTCATGACCTTGGCACCGATTCCAAATTATGCCGCCTGGCAGAAGTTGTCTAAACCCAAAAGGCCATTCCTGCAGAGCTTTGGTTATTGTGTGTGAAAAACCTAAATTTGGTTCATATATAAAACAGCAAAAGACTTCTATAAATGATGGAGGTTTAAAGTTTGGTACATAGAGTCTTACAAAGAACATTATCCAATGAGATCGCCCCTTGTGTATGGTCTCATTGAAGCTTTCGTTGTCTGTCATGGGATATGACAGTTGCCTAAATCTGACCTTCCTGGCACTGCCAGGAAAATAAATTTACAGTCAGCATCCATCTGGACCTAGAGAGAAGAAAGAAGGAGAACAGGAAAGAATGAAAGCAAAAAAAAATTGCAAAGAAGTCTAACTTGACAGTTTAACAAAGCCATGAATAGTAGCTTCTCTAACTGCTGCTGTTGGACTCGACACAGAAAGCTCTGCGTTATCTTGCATGGTCCTCTGGTACCTTTCAGGCTTATCTGTTGTTTTTTCCCTTGTTTCCGTGCATGCGTTACTTTAGCATCAAAGTTTAACACAGAATAATAACTTTAAATGCTCAAGGCCACAGCTGTTCAGGCCTCAGATTAGTTTTATTTGGTATCAGACCACTTCTTATGACAATGTATAGTTTCTGTTTTTTCAGTGGGTTGGTCCAGGCTGAAAATACAGGTGCATTTCAACAATTTAGAAATCATCTAAATATAATTTCAGTGATTTCCTTTAAAACTGATACTCAATGATTTTTTCATTCGGAGCTATATTGTGTTTTGATTTCTGTTAATTTTGAGAATTATGACTTACTGCCATAGGTGGTATTGATTGTCTGGCCTGAAGATCTAGTGGTGTGACATTTAAGAATCTATACAAACATGACTCAAGCCCCTGAAATACTTTAAGAAGTGTATTTGTTTATTTGAAATAACAATCTAATTTATCTTAATTTCTTGTCTTATATATAGTGTCCTCTTCACAAAACGATGCTGGGTTGACTCTAAGTTGGATATAAAAACAAAAGAGGGTGTTTTACATAAAGGCAGCAACATTGAACCATGGCTACCATGTGTCTGAGCTCAAAAGTCACTCTTGTATCAGATGCTTTATATTCTCAGTGCGGCAGAAACTGAGGGAGGAGAAGCAGCTACAGAAACAGCAGAGCAAACTGCCTCCTTCCAAAATCAGGGTGCAGAGATGTTATGCAGCTCGTCTTAATAAGGGGATCCAAAACATTTTTTTCATTACATGGGAAACGGAGAGAATTTGTTATGTCTAAACCAGGTAAGAAGAAAATTCTAAGAAAAAACAAGATAAATGGCCATGAAAAAGTGTGAAAATAAAAACATGTAACCTTTTCAATATTTCTTAATTCATGCATGGTTTTGCTCTGATTCCTTCAGTGGAAATGAAAATGGGAAAAACCACCCCACGAAACTACCTAAAAAGTTTCCCACTGTGACAATTGAATTTGCAGTCAAAAATGGAACATAATAATAATAATAATAATAATAATAATAATAATTATTATTATTATTATTATTATTATTATTATTATTATTATTATTATTATTATTATTATTAATATTATTATTATTATTATTAATATTAATATTATTATTATTAAGTACTTTACATTTTTACACTCAGTGCTACACAAAAAAGAGCTTGTGTTAAAAAATAACAACTTCCTGATGATGATGTCATAGCCCCATTTTGCAAGCTACTTATGCATGCTTCATAGTCTCTTTCTCTGATTTTAGTGCGTCTCCAGTACAGTGTTGCAGCACCGCCCACATTCTTGGTGTGGTTAATGTAACATTTTTGTTTATTAAAGTGAACCGTTTTCTCAGAGACAAAAGCTGTTTTTTTTTTGGGTTTTTTTCCTTTTTTTATTTCTTTGCTTGCTTCAGGTAATTTCCACATTAGCATCCTCTGTATTTGCTACAAAACATTTGTGTCTTCTGCTTATTCATATTAAGTAATTGTTGTTTGTCAGACTAAAGGGAAATCTTACACATTGAATACTTCTCCAGGTAGGAATGTTAATTAACACTGAACAATCTTTACATCAATATAGTATGTTGCTCTATATCGTTTTACCCCATATGGATATATATTTTATACTTCTTAGTTAATTTAAAATAAATGTAATATTTTAATGTCAGATTTATCAGGTAGTGTGGTCACCAGAGTTTATAAAAGTATTAAACTGAGTGGATATTGACAGTTTTTCTTGAATGTGTCAGTAGCCAAATGCTCCTTTCATATAAAACTTTGAAGATTTACATGTGTACTGACAGAGGTAGAATGGGAGCAGTCTATCAGCTCCTCTAGCTCTGTCATAGCGCTTTAAGTTTACTGGTTTCACATTCCGTGTGCAAGTGCACCTCATCACTGTACTTGATACTTGACTTGAATTTATTGCAAACATCTGTTTGCTGATTAACCACACACCTCAAGCTCAGTTCCTTCTACGTTCTGCTTACTTAACCGATAGGTGTTTGCACAAGTGCACACTCCTTTTCCTGTTTGTTGCAATAAAGCTTACTGATAAACAGAATCCAAGAGAGCACATCAAACCAATTAGGCAAAGGACAAAATGGCAGATTGTCAACTTGCACAAAGGGTGCAAAGACTTTTACACAACTGCATAAGCACATAGCATCAGCTTGCATAAACTGTCATTATAAAACACAGAGCTGAAAGTGTGTTTTTTGTTTTTACCAATAGTGAACGTACATTGCCTCTGGAAACTCCTAACGAATCTTAAATTAATCTCATAATTCCCATTAAACTATCAGCAGGTTTGCCCTGTAATCACACTTGTTTCTTCACAGCTTCTTTGTGAAGGTGGGTGTTAGTGAAGACATAAATAGCAAAAAAAGAAAATACAGAGACAAAGTGAGGGATGAGCCACTTACCATATTACATCTTTAGAATTCTTTGAGCAAACTTCTGAATTTTCCAGATCTGCCAATCTGCCAAAGTGTTGGCATTTATAGAGATGTCTGCACTTGCTAATTATCAGTTAATCAAGTACACTGAATTATTAGCACTGGGATGCTATTTTCACTTTTGTCCCTGTTTAAGCATAGAAGGTGGATCTCCATGCATTATTTCCTAATTTTGCTCAAACTCTTGAAATAAAGACAGTGTTGTATCATAAGTGCTATGTTGCACTTGCATCTTGTAGTTACATCATTTTGTGTAGATTTTCTTGCTATAAATTCTGTCAGACGTGAAAAAGGTGTCCTGATAACATCCAGTCAGCTCTTCATGTTCTATAATACATTGTGTGTTTCTGCAAAAATGTTTGAGAGGTGTGTCCCCCCCCCCCCCCCCCCCCCCCCCAGTCACCAAACTCCTCCAGTGATTCATCTGTAATATTGTATGAACTCTGCTGAGGTGTTGCTGTGAGACGCAACCCATTAAGGGAGAAAAGAGCCATTATGATGACAAGAAGTTGGAAACAAGAACATTAGGAGGACTGATACAGTTTTAGTGTGTTGGTTCACTCACAGCTGATGAAGGAACACACACAGTTGTAAAAAAGAAAATTGGTTGATAGAAGAAAAATTTAAAGCAACAGTTAATTGTCACTGTTATAGTGGGTTCATCAAACAACCAAATCTTCACAGCTATGAAATGTCTGTGTATTGTAGTTGTGCAGCTTTAGAAGAGAGATGTGTCTGCCATTTTACCATTTACCTAACTAATCACACACAACACAACAAACTGTCAACATGTTAACACCCCAGCCTCCACAGACATTCATGATCTGCATTAATTATGATTGTCCTCATCATCATATCCTATTAAAGGCACTTTTTTCCTCTTTTACAATAAATTTGCTTTGGACTTCTGCAGTTTAAAGTGAAAGTATGACAATGTTGCATAGTTTTTACACTCCTGCCTACTCCATGTCCTTAAAAGCCTTTTTTCTTTTTTTGTTGCAGTCAGCAGATTCATAAATTGTCGTTGACCTTGATATGAATCCATTCCTCATTAGTCTATGCCTTCTGGTTGCTATAGAGGTCCAAATGCAACTGTTGTCTGTTTGGTGTTAATAGCACCAACATATGGGACAGTGAACATTTAGTTTGACTGTCTTTGGTGTGTTTTTCCCAATGACCCAAATTGTAGCCAGCATTTGTCAATTTAAATAGCATCAGTGCCATAAACCGACCAGTCTATTTGGTCATCAACATGGAATACACTCAAAGCTGGTGTGGTGTTGTTTGTGTGGGTGCTCAGGCCATGTCCTGGAATGATGGGCTTCCATCGGGCAGCCTATAGTTCCCAGGGATGTGTTGGGCTGGCTGTGGGCCGCTGGACTCTGATGGGCATCCCTCCCTCTTGACCTCTCAGGGAGTAGCTAACCAGTTGAGGTGGTGAGGTCACTGGTGTCAAAAGTCTGCGGTTTTGCGCTTTAAAGTTCTCATCATCGTTTTTGCCATGGCTGAGGCAAAAACGTCCTCAAAAAGCCTAACATTTTAACTTTGTAAGGCAATGTTGGGAGCAGATCAGACATCCTCGCCTCCTCTCTCTGCTTCTGTCACAAGTTGAAGTTCACGTTCTTTTTTGTTTTACAGGACAAGGTGTCTGTCATTTAGTTCTGTCTTCATGAGGGGTCCACATCTCTCTTTATCGCTCTTTACAGTTACAGCATTTTAATGGAACTCTGATTTTTACGTCCCTCTACATACATTTTCTTCTAAAGCCTCACCCCCTGTCTAAATGCTGGATAATTAACCAAAATGTAATACAGTAGAAACGGAGAGTTCCTGGATAGAAATCATAATGGCAACATTAGACCCATCCGTGAAACTCCTGAAGTTTGCAGAGAGCAGCCCTGTCATTGATCTGATCCAGGATGGTGACCGGTCTGACCACTTAACCCGCTCTAGACAGTGGAGATGATTGTGGACTTACAGAGAACACCTTCCACACCAACTCTGCTCGTAGTCCTCAGCAACACTATGCCTGCTGGGGATAACATTCGGTTCCTAGGAACCACCCTTTGCCAGGACTGAAATGGTCCTCACAGATACATACTGTTCTGAAAATGGCCCAGCAGAGACTGTACTTCTTGTGGCCTGCAAAAGTAATCACCCCAATTGGCATGTTTTGCGTTGTCTTGCCTCACAACCTAGAATTAAAATTGACTGAGAGTTTGCAATTACAGAAAAGACTTATAACAGAAAATTTCAGTGTGACTGTAATTGCTTAGTGATGCTACAGCCTCTGAGGCCCTATCAGAAAAAGTGTGTTTATCCTCACATATCATGTGACTCTTAGATTGCACACAAGAGGACTTCATTTCTCTAATTATCAGACTTTTGAAGATAATAAAAGTGGGTGCATATACGTATATACACATGCACATTTTCTGGTTGGAATGTAACAAAATGGATAAAAAGCCAGTGGGGGTGAATATGTTTGCAAGGTACTGTATACACTGACAGTTTTACTCTCCTAGGCTGTCTATATGATGAACATCTAGCAGTCAGTGTGCCCAGATCAATGCTTTACTGAAAATTGCTTGCAAAAATATTCACACCCCTTGAACATTTACACATATTGTCACATTACAACCACAAACATAAATGCATTTTATTAGGAATTTTATGTGAAAGACATACACAACGTGGTATACCATTGGTAAATAGGAAGACAACTATTCATGATTTTGTTTTGTTTTTACAAATAAAAAGTTGAAAATTTTTTGCAAAAATATTCAGCCCCCTGAGTCAATACTTTGTGGAACCACCTTTGCTGCAATTCCTGCTACAAGTCTTTTAGGGCATGTCTCTAGCAGCTCTGCACATCTAGTGACTAAAACTTTTGCTCATTCTTTGCCAAAGAGCTCAAGTTCACACATTTGTGCAGTGCACCACTAATAGTTGTCTTGTGGACAGATTCTGTGAGCTGTGGATCCCTGCAGTTCATCCACAGTCACCATGGGCCTCTTGGCTGTATCTTTGATCAGTGCTCTCCTTGTTCAGCCTGTAAGTTTAGGTGGACGACCTTGTTTTGGTAGGTTTACAGTTGTGCCATACTCTTTCCATTTCCAGATGATGGATTGAATAGTGATAACTAAGATGTTCAAAGCTTGGAAAATCTTTTTATAGCCCAAGTCTGCTTTAAACCTCTCCACAACTTTATCACTATCACACCTCTCTGGTGTGTTTTTTAGGCTTTGTGATGCTGTTTGCTTGCCAATATCCTCTTAACCAACCTCTGAGGCCGTCACAGAGCAGCTGTATTTGTACTGAGATTAGATTACACACATGGGTTCTATTCAGCCATTAGCAATCATCAGGCAATTGCTCACCACGCTTTTCATTTATTTATTTGTAAAAAAATATATATATAAATAAATAAATTAATTAAATCATGTTGAATTTTCTTTCCACTTCACAATTGTATACCACTTTGTGTTGGTCTTTCTTGGTCTTTCGGTTTCCAATAAAATATATTTATGTTTGTGATTGCAATGTAACAAAATGTGGAAGTGTTCTAGGGGTATGAATACTTTTGCAAGCCACTCTATTTGCAATAATCCAACCACGGAAAATAAGTATATTTTCCTTGTTTATATACTCATAATTAAAATGTCTTAATTGAAAGCAAATAGAAACCAAAGTTCCTTGTTTGTGTCACAAACATGGCCAATAAAGCTGATTCTGGTTCTGGTTTTACCTGCAGGAACCTTTTCAGGAATCAGGATAGTTTTTCTGCGATACCCGCTTTTGTCTGAACAAATCAGACAAAAGCGGGTAGAAATCTACTCTGAAAACAGCCCAGCTAGGGAGGGGGCCTTTTGGATGGACCCTTATGTAAAGGTGGAGTTTCATAGTTGGAGGAAATTAAATGTAATTAATTAAATTAAATTTGTCACTAGCTGAGAATCCCCATTATCTCCTCGTTTGCTGGTCATGGTATCTGTTAAATTTAGATTTCTACTTTTCTGTTTGTAAATATAGCATTTACACAAAGCTACCCCTGCAAGGATATTTTAATTTCAGTTAAATGGTGTTAAAATGTATGATTTCTTATTTAGTATAATAAGAGAGTCCAATGAAACCCCAGTTGGCTATCTCAAAAACAGAACAATATAACAGCAGTTTGGAAAGAAAACGTCCCCGCTTTGAGAGATGAGCTTCATGCTACGAGGCTGTAATTCGGGAGAAAAAAAAGATTAATTGAGATTAGATTAATAATATGGAGCTAGGCAGTTTAAAAGAGTGGACAAGGCTAGTTCAGACTACACACTCAAGATACAGAAATATTCTTTGACGCCCTTCAGCCTAAAGAAGGCAAGGCAAAATTATTTGTATAGCACATTTCAGTACAGAGACAATGCAAAGTGTCTCTGTAAAAGAAGCATTTTAAACCAGTAATCAAATCATTGAGCTCTCAAGTAAGCTTTGAATTTTCTGCAAACAGATTTTTTTTTTCTTAGTAAAAGTCTGGTCAGTTCAGACAGCTTGTTTCTAAACCCGAATCTTTAGACTCATCAACTTATATTTTGAAGGAATGCCTTTTTTCATGCTTGTCTCTTTCATCAGTATGATGAGCTATTGTCTATCCCCACAGTGTGTCCCTAACATGTATCCTGTCTCTCTGAATCTTATTGAACAGCCCTTATTCTCACTTTTTCCTGACTTCACCGTTCCTCATTTATCTCCAACAACTGTACCTCCTGCAGTTCTTGGCTTCCTGCCTCAGCAGAATCCATTTAGCACAGACGCTCACCCTGCTCAGATCTACACTGATCTAATTTTCCCCTGCCTTGTATCTCAGCCCCGATCCTAACAGTTCACTCCTTTATTTCAGAACCTGTTCTGGTAGTGTCTGAGTACCACAATGTGTAATTTATTAATCTTAAGAAGTGTTCTAGTGTTGGTACAAATTACATTTTCAAACTATTAGAAATATCTGATTAGTCTTTTTGGTCCTTTTATGTCCATATTCACAGTCAAGTCTGAAAATATCTCATAAGCTGTAGTGTGTAGTTTGGACAGAAAACTTTTCTAATTTAAAATAGTTGTCAAAAAATAGGACAAACTATAATCCAAAAGTTTAGACTTTATTTTCCAAACTATATTTTGAACGGATTTAGACTAGCAGAAAGCTAATTATGACAAAAGTCACATCAGATAGGATTTTTTTCTTTATCCAGGCCATATCTGGCAATAACTTGCTTCTGGGGAAAAGAATTTGTATGGATGATGTTGAGATTGGATCAGCAGTGGGAGATCAGAGACTGTTTGGCCTCACATTTCTGCAGAACACAGATAAAATTATCTTCCTTTTAGTCTCTGTGACTCAAGGGGCTTTGTCTCTTAACAGCCCTAGACAATCCTTAAACCCTACAATGATAAGGAAGTTTGAATTTATGAGGACCTTTTAACTCTCTCCAAAACAAGGAAACTGGCAAAAAAAAATATATCAAGCTGCATGTTTCAACTCCTTGGTACTGCTTGTCTTGGTTGAGCTTGGTTAGTTCTGTACTTTATTTATTACATTTGTAGATCAACAGTGGCAAATACCTGCAACCACTGAATGAACAAGCCTTTCCCATTATTAGACCTAATCCTCACGTTGCTGAATATCTGGAAAAACAAATAGATTTTTATGTGGTTAGGACTTTCATCCACACGTAAACTCTGTGTTACATCTCTAAAAACAAATGAGTTCTGATAACTGCAGCCGGAGTGTAGACTTCTAACAAACTCCATTTTTGAACCTGTGTTTGCACATGAAAAAAACTGACTTTTAGGATCTGGCACATCACATCTGCAACAAATAAAACAGCACTAAAATCACATATGCAACCATTGTTATAGATTTAACCATACAGTGGGCTAAAAAAATGTATACTGTCAGAGAGGGACTGATTTCTACATTTGTGTTGCGATTGACTATTTATGATATTTTTAATCAACGTTAAACTGGACAAATTCTCTGCTAACCTATAGCATCTCCAGTGGTTTATTTCCAGCTGACATTACCTCTGCACCACACAGCATTTCCTATCTTTGCCTCGGTATCGAGACTTCAGAGTAAAAGGAACATGGAACAATATAAACATTACAGTTGCTTCAGACATTTTTGTTTGTTTTACAAGCTCAGCTCCTCCAATACATTGAGGTGCAAAGGAGAAAGACCCCTTGGGGGTCAGTTGTTTTACACCATCTCTCCCTCCTAATATGGCGGCACAATGCAGTCCAACATCACCTATATTTTGAAGGATTCTGACTGGCTGACATAGGTTTTAGCTTAGCTGGCATGTTGAAAACAACGCTTAAAACGATCCCGTGTATGATATCATTTTTAGAAATTATATGGGTGAAATATTTGTTTTTATTTCATCAATATTTTATTTGTCTGCTGAAATAAATTTTTTGAGGAAACATGCATTGTAAAGAAGAAAGTGTTAACTGGCCAAAAAGAGAAACCATCATACAAGACCAATGCTGCATAAAAGCTATTGTTTTATTTAGTCTGTGTTTGTTACTCTCCTGGATCATGCTTATCTATTCATCCTTGCTCTCTCTTTACCTTTTTAGTCCTTGCATGGCAGCGTGGGTGGGGAAGGAGGCATTGGTAATATCTCCAGAGATCCAAGGGTGTGACAGACCTGGGCAATTTGTTGGTCCATTGTAGTGATCACATGCTTCACATGGTGCACTACACAACTACATGGTCTAAAGTGTTAGATACCAGGACTTTCTTCTGAACTTATCTGATCCTGTGGAATAGGATCAGATAAGGAGTGCAAGAGGGGTCCAGGACCCATCTTGCTCTTCCCTACCTTTACTGGCTTTATCAGGTGTTTTATCCACTCTCTCCAGTGGAGGGAGCTATAGTAACCAGTTGCAGTCTACGCATCTATTGATCATGAAGACATTGTTTGAGGCCAACTGAGACGTCATCTCCTTGCCAGTTCTTCAGTCAGTATATGAAACTCATGTGGCAAACTGACAGTTTGCTTCATATACTTCAAAATTCACTCTTTAAATCTATCAACATCATCCCTGCCTTCCCACTTCCCACTGTTCACCTTAGACTCACTGGCTCACCTGGGACCGCTGAAGCCACTCCCTCTCCACTGCAGGAAAAAAACAATTGTCTGGATTTTTATTAATATATGCACTATAGCCCAACAGTTGCTCCTCCTTAGGAAACAGAATCACCTGAGATGTATTATTGTTTTGAGCAAAGTATTTTCTCAAACCAAACCTTTTGCTCTTCTATCAGTCTCTGGGTTAATTTATTTTACTTTGTCATGCTATAGCAGGACTACTAGAAAACCTTTGTGGCTGTCTTTTTTTTATGTCATCTGCTATGTTCTTAGCCCTGCTAGCTGTTGCTTTGGCTTGTGTAACACACGATACTCAGCCATCTTTATTGCAGTTACTTCAACCGATTCACTAGGTGGAGCCCATTGTCTAGATAAGTGAGAAAAATTATTATTGAAATCCCCTAAATCCTTAGGTTTGAGAATAAGTCTATAAACTGCTGGGGGAAAAATACCTATCTCACCCATATGAAGGCCCAAGACTGAAGCCAGTGTTGCTATTTTATGATTAATTATTTTCTTCCTTTGCAGAATTAAATCAGCTATCAAGAAATCAGTCAATCAAAATTATATGAATTAATGTATCAGATAATAAGGATATCAAATAATTTTCATGTATCCATCAGGATCCCCAGGGCTGCGATTCCTTACGTTAGCTCCAAGGGGTTCCTGCAGCCTGTTTGTTACTCTTTTCCTTATTTGTGTTTCGTTATCTTTTCAGGGTTTAGGTTTATTTGATTCTGATATCAGTTAGATCCGGTTAGCTCAGTTCACCTGTGCCTAATTATCCCCCCATTATTTCCCTCAGTCTCTTCCCCTTTAAGTTCAGCTTTCTCTGTCAGACACATTGTCAGGTCCTCCATTTTCATTCGTCATGCTCCTCTGTTCAGGTCTTATCCCTGTTGTGTTCTGGTTCCTGTAAGTCTGTAAGCCTGTATTCTTAAGTAAATTCCAAACATATTCAACATGCGACTCCCGAGCTCTCGTCGACGTTCCGGTCCAACCACAACCCTGACAGTGCCTGTGATAATAATGCATAATGAAATGATGTATAAGTCTGGCTGTAAGAGCCAACCTGCTGCAGTAGGTTCACTGTGTATCATGAACAAAGATAAGGACTGACACAGAGAAAGTAGTCTAAAGCAACAGGTAGATACCTGACTGAATAATGTTAAAAATGCATGCAACAGGCTATGACTTATGAGATGAAATGTTCAAGGATCGAATGAGCGAAGTCCAATTGTGGAGTCAATACAAACAATTAAACACCTAAATGATCAGAGGGACCATTTTTCCGAGACGGTGGCTGGACAGAGGCATTTATTATGATGGAACTGAGCAAATACATCAAAGGAATCAGCACATTTCAGAGTAGAAACTTGCAGCTTTGGTTCCTCTTTTCTTGAATGTGAAATAATGTTCTGTAATTAGCAGCACAGCTGCTTAAAGACAACATGAGGCAAAGTTAATAAGAAAGAAATGTAGGAGAAGCGTAAGACTTCTTTTCTGGAGAACTTTATCCCAGATATGTCCCAGCTAAGTCAGAGGAGGTGAATTTTGGCCAAGATTGGCAAAGCTGTCCATCAAGTCATCGCATCAGAGGATGGAATGGCTAAAGATGGTTCTGACTAATCAGCAAACAACAAGTGGACAGTGGGATGGGCAAGAGGCTGTCCTAGCTGCTGGAAAGGAGAAAAAAAGGGGAGTTTTGTGAAAGATTGAGATTGTTTCCTTGGGGTGTTTTCTTGCTTGTTTCCTTGGAGTGGACATCCGAGTCAACATCGGAGCAAAAGAAGGAGCCAACAGAGGACTAGGAGCCACCGGAAGTTGGAAGATGACGGCCCCAGAGAGGATCAACCCTCGGTCTGTGAAGCTGTGGTTCCAGATTGGATTACCTCTCCTTGGAAACTGTGGCATAATACTTCCAACAACTCAAGATGAAGACCTGGTCAGTAGAGAAAGCCTGACGTTTGCTGTTCCGCCTACCTTCAACCGTCTTTGAGCTTGGAGATTACTCAGACCTTCCTCCTGGACAGTTGATGATCTGAAGAAGTCTAACTGAGCTGCTTGCCAGCTTATCAGCTTCCTCTACACTTGGGACTCGCCAGATTTCCAGATCATCTACATCAGAGACATCTGAACATTGATCGGCTGATGAAATCACTTCTCTGGCTGTCATAGGTGAACAGGAGCCAGCATTGGGACAAAAATTAACCCGTCTCATCTCTCAGTAAGGGCAGTGAGGAAGAGAAAAGAGGAAGAAAACAGCAGCTCTGCTCCGAGGCTTTATCCTGCACAGTGGCAGCGCCGATGACCTTCAGCACGGAGACGGCATGAACAGAGAGAGAACGGAAGAGAGCCATGGACCATAAGAGACCATTCTGTTCTGCCCCACCCTTATTTAAGCCCCTGTCAAAAAGGCTGGAAAATTATCTGCATATGTTTTTAACATCCTGCTCTTTTTCCTTCAATGAACTGACCAGTTTCTGTCAGCCAAGACGTTTTGGCGCCTGATGGACACATGCAAGAACGTTTCCACACCTATCAGAGGAGCCTTGCCCAGAGAGGGGGAAGGAGGACAGGATCGACCAGAGGAGGAAGCATCTCCATCAGGAGGGTGCCAGGATGTCTGTGAAGTCAAGAACCAGATTAAGACCAGATGGGGTATAAAGAAAAATCTGCTCATCAAAGTTCCACCCAGTATTCATGAGTATCAGCAAACTGGGGAGAGTCAGCTTGGTTAGAAAAATTATATTCTTATGATTTGATTATTCTTTTGATTCTGCTGTTACTTCACTCTGCTAATCATGACTAATTTAAGCAGCAAATAAAAAAAGTGGACATTCAGTTATCAGTAATTTTCTTTGTTGAGTTCTTTGATGGTGTTAAAATAATCTTTGTGGTTTTGTAAATTATTAAGTATTTTAAAGGTCCCTTTGGGCCAACTTAAACAACACCCTTGTGACTTACTCCTTTCCTAGTCACTAAAAACTTTCTAGCTCTGATACCAAATGCATTTAGTAAAATAGAGGAATAGCAGCCGTTACCAGGTTGTGGGTTGTAAAACCTTGTCAAAGCTACTCAGTGACCAATTCACAATCACACACAGGGTGGGTCACTTTGAAGTGGAGGCTGTGAGCAGGTAGACAAATATTCCTTAACACCAGCTTAAATAGATTGCTATTAAATTCTGTACAGGGTAATACTTGTCAGTCTTAGGAGTCTCTGACCGGTTGGATGGAGAGCTGGTTTGAGTTAACATCGCATAGTTAGGGAGTTAGAGAGGGTGGGAATCACTTTGAGACAACTTCACCGGTTAAACCAGAATGTTCCTTCACATTATAACACAAGTCCTTTTCGCTTGTTGGCGAAAGAAACATCTACGCCTCAACCACTCTTCTGCTGAGATCTACTCATCTATTTAAAAATAATTTGCCGTATTAAGTCACAAATAAGGTCATGGTAAGGCTGCTTTGTTATTAAAAGCATTATTTTTATACATGTGTGGGAGCAAGTATTCAGTTAGAGCGTCAGGAACAGGAGGACGTGGCTTGGCTTGAAATCACCGCCCTAAGTGTTCCTGAGGACATTTGTGGCTTCAGCTGCTGTCTTTTTTTTTTTAAATAATTACTGAATAAGAAGATCTGATATGAGTATGTTTAGGTTTATGTCATAAGGCATTTTAGTTTCCTAAAAATATGTGGACATTTTGTTGTCCAGCTCTTTGAAGGACTGCTGTATTTTATACTGGCTCTTGGTGCTGAGCTGGTTGGCCTTCCCTGATCCACACTTACTCCTTACTTTTGTGATTATGTCATCATAACACAAGAGAGGAATATAGTGAAGCAATTGCTGTGTCTACATCTTTAAAGTCCTCTACGCCCTTTCTGCTCCATCATGCACAGCTTCCACTTATCATCTCATTTTTAGTGCTCAGTCAGCTGAGTGTTTATTTCCATGTCCCAGAATGTTTTTGAAAAACAGTGCTCACATTGTAGGGCACTTTTCACTACAACTCCCTTTCCTGTTAAGTGAGCACAGCTCAGACGAAAATGAGGCTCCACATCAGCCGGCTGGCTAAAGTTTCTCCCAAAACTCTCGAAGTGCAACAGAAATTTGTCTTGAAAAGCTTGCAGAGCATTTTCTTAACAACTGAGAGTTTAGATACATGCTTCATTATAGATCACACTCGTCTGATAGTCAGAGTACAACCTAAACGAAAATACCTAATCAAGAATACAAGGGGAAAAAACTGCTAAATTGAGTAGTACATCTTCAGTAAACATACCTACTTCAGAAAATATTCCTTTTCTATCTTTGTGCTTTTTGTAAAGTATCACTAGTCTAAAGCTGCTGTCACTGTGGTGTATTGATAAATATTATACTCAAATTCAGGTATAATTTAAATAAATTGGATTTTGTTTAACATGTCATTTCACATATTTGAAGTCTCACTTTTAATATTCTTTTGATGTGAATATTACATGTGTATTTGAACCAAGGGTATGTTACTTTTAGTCACCTTCATTAGATTTTTCATATGTAAAGGGACATATTACGCAAAATCCACTTTTTTAGCCCTTTAATACATTTTGTTGTATACTTAGAGTCTCTAGGAACTCAGAAAATGTAAATGTAATCTGTATAGGGGCTGGATTAATTAATGGATGTATTAACCCACGCAATTCATTACACCGCCCCCCAGTGTACTACAAAAATGACCAAATGGTGTAGTGGATTGCTCTGTGACCTGCAGGGTTCCCAGTTTGTCAGATAATTAATTATTAGCTGAAATAATTACAGGGTTTCCGCGGGGCATTAAAGTCATTCAATTATTATTTTTTTTAATTAAGGCCTTAATTAGCATTAAAAGTCATTAAATGTGATTATTGATGGCATTATTTTTTTTTCTAAAAAAAATAAGGTCATAAAAACAGTTTCGTCAGATATTATATCAGATATAACTGATTCCGCGTGTTTGCGCTGAACTGCTTCCGGTTGATCGTAAAGCTGTATGTTTTTACAATGTTCTGGAAAGAAGCTTGAGGCAAAGAAAGATTTAGAGAATGGGAAAATGCAAATTTCAACAAGTGGATGGAAAACGAGGAATTCGGGACGTGACTGCAGCCTGTCAACGGTAAGGATGACGAAGGATTTTGCCGTGTTTGTAAAGAAAAATTAAGCTGCTGTTGATTCAGTCTTATTGGCCTAATCCTGCTTCGCTACTAAAGGCCCATTTTTAACCCGGTTTAAGATTTGACAATAAATGAGGAAACATTGATCAGAGGTAAAACATTGCAATATACATATCTAATTTATCAGAAATTAAATATGGAGACAGAGTATTACATTACCATTTTGTAGTGTTCATTCTATGGTGCCCTCATGGTGATGCAGAAAGTCTGTCTGAAGTAAATTTTGCCAAGACATCCTTTTAATACAGTGTCTGCTTTCTGTCCTCTAAGTTAGGGAGGGAGGGGTAATCTGTAAACTATCTGTTTCTCAAACAAAGGGGCTGTTCTTCCCAATACGGGGTCAGGCCACAACGACCTAACAGCCATAACACTAAAGTTGCATGTTATCTTACCCGGCAACAGAGAGGAGAGACACTCTGCATTCCTCAGCAACCCCAACTAAGATATTTTATTTTTCTCAACATTGCACAATGGGTGTCAATGCTTCACGATCTCACATGAACTCGGACAGGCAGTGGTGTAGTCCAGGGTGTACGCAGGTATACGGCGTATAGCCACTTATTTTTCAGTCAGAAATGCGTATACCCACTTCTGAAGCGATATTTGTGTCTTTTGTTTGAGCGCGCAGTGAGACAGGTATTCAGCGTTTAAACATCACGCGCACGCTTAAAACTGATAAAACTCTTCTCAATCCACTATGCTCGCTAGCGCTCGGTTCCGTGTCTGCCTGTGACCCGCTGCTTCCACGCTCAACACCAGCTGTGCACCCGCTCGGCTATTTTTCCCATAGACACAATATATAATGTCTATGGTGTCTTCAGTCGCTCGACTCTGTGCGCTGGCAACTTCAAAAACTGTCCACCTCACCAGCCAATCACAGACAGGTTTCTTTCTATCGAATCAGAGTATGGCTTACAAATACTGCATTCAGATGGATTAAATGAAAACGCTGCAGCTTTTGGCAGAAATGACTAAACATAACGGTGGGATTGAAGAAAAAACAACAATCAATAAACAGTTTAATATTTTAGCCTTAAATATTTATATTAAAATAATTCCTTGAGTTACTAAGTGAGGTGTGAAAAATCTTTTTGTCTCTTTTCTTTCTAGCTTCTGGGTGATGATGCAAAAGTTTCTTGTGATCATAATCATCATCATTATTTAAAGAGCACTTTAACATGAGGTAAAACAAAATAGCATCTAATAAAATGACTTGGGTAAAGACTCAACAGTTTAAAACAACAACAATAATAATAGTAAGCTGTTTAAATCCTTAAAAACAAACAGAAGTTCTTTAAACTGAACTCTAAGATAAACAGGCAACCAGTGAAGGGCCAGGATGGGGTAATATGCTTTATTTTATGTTTTTCCATTAAAAGGTGTGTAGCAGCTTTTGAACCAGCTGCAGACATCTGAGTGTGGACTGACCGATTCAGAGATACAGAGAATTAAACTAATCCAGTCATGATGAAATGAAGGCTTAGAGCAGTGTTTCCATATTTTTACCTTGAAAGAATAGGTTTTACCTTTGCTTTGTTCCTTACATGATGAAAATGACCTAACTGAGGTCCTTTTTTTGACTGTCAAGTTTAATATCACTGATCATTTTAAAATCCAGGGGCTAAACATTCATTGTCAGGGTGTCTAAATCAACAGGATCAGCAGTTCTTTGGGTCTTTCAACTGGTACATTTGACAATTCATGATTTGCAAAGACAAAGAGATTTGAGTTTTGATGTTCTCCTTGTCATTAACTTTATCTCTTTCTATAGATTCTCTTTCTCATTCAATTTAGGACTTTCCATATGCCTTGTCATCTAGGTCTATATTGAAAAACCTACAGTAAAGTAATAAAATGTTGATTCTGGATGTAGGGTAGGAATTCCTTCAATAAAACCCCAAAGAAAATTTTACATTACCTGCCAGAAGCTGGATAAAATCTTTACAGTATTTTCACACCTCGCGTAGTAGCTCAAGGAAATATTTTAATCTAAATGTTTTGTTGTCTGAACACAGCCATCAACAAGTACTCTCTCTCTCCCGCTCTCGCTCTCTTTCTCTCTCTCTATCTCTATCTATATATATGTAATTGTTGATGGCATTAAAAATATTTCTACGAGCATTAAAAGAGCATTAAAAAGCATTAAATTAGGGTCACTCATTCCTGTATAAACCCTGAATCAAATATTTGGTCAAGATGCTAGTTTCAGCATCTGACATTTTGAGTTGAGTGATTCTTCATCAGAACATGCATAGTATATAGGGGAATGTTGTTATTATTAGGTTATTACTTGTTGCAAATGTGTGCTATGCATGGCGTGTTAAAAGCCATGATGCTCAAACTGAGGATTTTTTTTTTGACATCTTGAAAACCATCTGTGGCAACCTGGTTTATGTGTGGGTCAAATTTTTTT